>NC_044208.1:6559242-6706742 GCF_900880675.1 Sparus aurata
ACAGCAACGTTGCAGGACCAAACAACAGTAATGTGGTAGCAGGCCGGGCCTTTAGCGTCTTTCACGAGGAAAAAAAATACTGAATTTATACGAAAAGCGTCTGTCATCCTGTCTGTTCCACCGACTCTTCATCACCTATCTGCCTGAAAACGCGAGAGCCAGGCAGCTCTTGCTTTTTGCTGACAATGATTATATGCCGCGATTTTGAACAAAAATCTTAAACTTAAACTAATGTATTGTGTTGTTGTAGCTGCTGTCTGTAGCAACATATATAGAAAAAAAAACACCAAATTTGGTGAGGAAAAATCACAGGGACAGTCTTCCCCCTGGAAAACAGCCTCCCTCTCCAGGAGTGAGAGTCAGACAGGGTCCACTATTTACTATGATTATGTGATGCCATTCAGGGCAAAAAACTTCTCTTTGTCACTTTCCACGATGCATGGTGGGTCAGGATCTCAATGACAACACTTTATAACAGCATCCATATGATTAGAAACAGTTTGCTGAGACATTTAACAGGTGGAGACACATTAGATAAACACATAGATCTCAACGGTATGATGTGTGCAGTCACACCTGTCTGGTACCGCCACGCCAGCATGCTGTATGAAGTGACACACTGCAGCGGCTTGGTTTGGCTCAGTGTGAACAAACAAAGGCGGCGTAGAGGCTAGCCTTTGTTTCTGCATTTTGGAGGAATCTCTGTCTGAAAAGGCCTCTTGACTATTTACTTACTGACTACAATATTAATGAGGTAATGATACAAACTCAGAGACATGTATTTATTCCATTAAAATATTCCTGTTCTTAGAGGAAACTAAGGTCCCAGAACACTGTTTGGAGCTAGAAAGGTGGCAGGGTCCGCCACATATAAACAAAGCAAAACAGAAGGTCAGTTTATTCAGTCATTAAAAACAACGAGAGTTTGTTTTTTTAGTTTGGTGTACTTTGGAAGAGTATTACAGCCAAGTTTTTTTTTTCATTATGCACTTCAAGAAAAAAGTTGTAATATCAAGGATAAAGTTGAATTACAATACAACATATCCCACGCGTCAGTATCCTTGCATTTGTCCATTACCAGCATTTTCGGCTTGCACAAATGCGTCCACCTCTTCCAGGCTTGTGTGGCTTTCCTTCTGAACAGTTGCAGTTTTCAGCACTAGTTCTTGTACTGACAACTACACCGTGTTTATGAGCTAAAAGACAAATCATTCATTCGTTTCTAAAGCCAAAGTACAGTTTGCACAATTTTCTTTCAGAACAAAAAGAGAGCGAGAGAACATAGAAGACGAAATAAGAACTTTATTAGATGGTGTTCAAATAATGTCTCCCTTTTCCTTCCACTCTGAACTGAACAGGAACTATTAAAGTTTAAAAATATACAAGAATAGGAGAATTGATGAGTAATAACAAGGTAAAAAGATGTCCTGAGAGATAGCTGAAGGACTCCAGCAACTTTAAAGCAGATTAAACTTCCACCTTGTCAGAAGCAAACTGTAGACTGGTGGCAGGTGTAATGATGGAGGTACATTTAACAAACTACCCATTAGACTCTTTGTTTCTTCATTTATTTATCAAGTACATTTCTCAGGGACAGCACATGTTAATGACAGCAATGTTATCTGTATAAAAACGGCATAAACCTTCTGTCCATCTGTTCCTCCCAGAGCTCTGAGGATGGAGACATCAGTGAAAGCAACTGAGGTGTTGGTACCGCCCCAGTCGGACATGGCTTCCTCCTCCTCCTCCTCCTCCTCTCCGGACACTGATTGTGAAGCTGCTCCTCCTGCAGACTGTGGCTCCTCCTCCATCAACCCGATAGAAGAGTTCAACAGGCGGCTGGAGGACATCATCAGCACCTACGGCTCTGCAGCCAGCGCGCTGGACAAACAGGTGACAGGGACCTCATTTACACATAAAAACAATATTTAAAATAATGCTTCACTTCTGTGGACATGTGGGAACGTAAACAATGCCTCATATGTGTGATGTGATCAGAGTCTGGTGGAGATGGAGTCAGAAAAGACAAAGAAGGAGGCAAAGGATGACATCGCAGTTGCCATGGAGAAAGGTGAGACAACGAGATGCTAATGTTTAAAAGAGAAATCATTTTTTGGACAGAAGTCATTCACCAGAACCTAAAGAACTGCGCATCATTTTAAATGTATCTTTCAGCAAAAGTATCAGTCGCATCAAACAACATGCTACCCGTGACATGTTATGCGCTATACAATATGATTACTCAATCACAGTGCACAATTGAAAAAAGACAGTCAAAAATGATCTGATGACATGAAAAGATGTAATTGTTGACAGGCAGCACTCATCAACAGTGTCAATAAACAAGGCTGAATGAGTCATTTTACTGTGATGTTACTCTGGGTACTCTGAGTGTATTACGATCTGAGTACTGTGCTCCACCACTGTTAATCTGTGATCAAATAAACTCGCTGCTCTTCTTCTTCGTCTGTGTCTCTGTACAGAAGAGTCTCTGATCATGCAGAGTCTGAAAAAGATCTCTTCTCCAGAAAAGAAACTGAAGGAGCTGGTCAGGAAACACGCTGAACTGGTGAGAATGTGTTTTCCCTCACATATGGAGACACTTACAGCTCTGACATTCACAGTGTGTCTGTGTCTGAGACGACATCTTTTACCCAGTTAATATGATATGTTAGTCATGTGATATCATTACAGACATAACAGGGCAGCAAAAACAAGCTGCTCATCTTCCACCTGTGTGTGTGCGTGTGTGTGTGTGTGTGTGTGTGTGTGCAGGCAGCCTTGCGGCACAGTGATGAGAAGAAGCTGTGTGTCCTGCAGCAACTGCAGGCTGAAAGTCAGCGCAGCATCGCAGCCCGCAGCAAACTGGAGACTCTGTGCAGAGAGCTGCAGGGATACTACGACACACTGAGGGTATGTAGGTGGAGCTGAAGGTGCCTTAGTAGCTACTGTATGTGCTGCGTAAAAATGTGTCAAATGAATTACATATTTGAGACAAATACTGGTCATTGACTTTTTACTTTTTCCATTAAGCCAATCTGTCACTTCAAAAATAAAGTGCAAAACAAAGTCAAAGCCACCGTTGGAACCCTTTATTTTTCACCACCCATTGGTCCCTCTCTGCCCCCCCTCCCCCCTTTCAGGGAGAGACCCTTCAGCGCTGCAGGGAGGATGAGGAGAAGAGGCAAGAGATGGCCGGCCACTTCCAGATGAAGCTGACAGAAATCCAGGCCCAGATCGAGCAGCACAGCGCCAGAAACGACAAGCTGTGCCACGAAAACACCAACCTGACCGACAAGCTGGAGGGTCTCATGAACCAGTGCGAGCTGAGGGAGGAGGTGAGAGGGGCAGAGGTCAAAGGTCAACAAGTCTTTACAGATCGTGAAAAGCCATACGTTTTAGAGTTCCACGTAACTTTTGGAGTTAAGAGGAGAGTTAAGAAGAGCTAATGGCAGCTACAGAAAAGAGAAGTCAACAGTTTCTCTGCTGACATGTTGCATACTTTTTGGGAGAATAAATTCAAAAGGTGGCCAATTTTTACATATAGCACCTTTAATTATTGTTACACAGATGCATGATTGCAACCGTTTCGATAAATCATTAATCAGATGTGAATAATTGCTGGTTCTCTTGGTCCGTGATAATAAACTGAATATTTTGGTTGGAAAAGTCAACTCATTTGAATATGTTAATGAGGGTATTAGGGTATTCCAAATGAATATTTTATTTTTTTAATTTTCGAAAACATCACAAACAATTTATTCATCAACAAAGCTGTCAGCAGAAGGATGGATGAAGAAAGCCACAGTTTGAGGCTGGGATTGTTTGTCTCTGCAGAGTTTGGAGAAGATCAACAACCGCCGCGACCTGCAGCAGAAACTGACCGACGCCAAACTGCAGCAGGCCAACGCTCTGCTGGCCGAGGCCGAGGAGAAACACAAGAGAGAGAAAGAATACGTGAGTTTGAGCTTAAAAACTATGAGATGTTTTTATTTTAGTCATCATACAGCCTGTGTAAAAATGACTCCAAATTATGAAGACTTGGTACAAAGAGCTGGATGTAAATTGACGATAATCTTCATTCAGATTACGTCCTCCACATTTTAGAATCAGGGCTGTCAATAGATTGAAATATTTAATCGCAGATAAAAAAAAAAGTGATGGAATCCATGCTCCACGTACGGACAGTTTCTGAATACTTTGGAATGTTGTTACACTGCAATGGATGGTGCCTATCACACCATCCCATGTGCAATGGCGGGACGTGTCGCCTGTATAAGACTTGGGAGGATGGTTTCTCATTTTTAAACCTTTCAGGATGATTTTGACATGTCTTCATGAAACACAGCAGTATGCCATAACTGTGTTCGTGTAGCAGTCATCATTTAATAGATCTTTTTTTTATCAGTTATTATCAATTAATAAATTTTTCCTATTTTTTTCTAATTTATTGCATTAGATTTCCTATTTTAGAATTCTGTTTTCAGCTTTTTGTTTACATCCTGCCATTGTCATGCCATGTCGTTTGATGTTTGATCTTTGATACATGTCATTGTTTTTATTTTATTTTATGAATATGCCTCAAAGGAACAGTTCACTTAAAAATGTCAATCCAGTAATTATCTCACATCTGGAGCTTCACAGCAAAACAGCGTTGCAGCATTCTCCTAAACACCTGAAGTAGCTGGTGACTCGTTTTGAAATGTTAAAAAACAACAACCAAGGAAACCCACTTCAGACGGGGTGCACGCAAAGCTGTATGGAGCCACTTTAGGTTTTTTAAATTTTAAAACAAGGCCCCAGCTATAATGAATGAATTCACATTTTTGAACCGCACTGTTCCTTTAAATCAATTAACTGTGATGTGACGTTTGAATTAGAGTCTTGACTTAAGGTTAATTAACATCCATTGAAAATGCAATTTGATTATTCTTTGTTTACACATGTTTATGCTTGTTTAACAGTAGTAGTTGTAGTCTTCTTTTTTTTTTCATTAACACACTAGTCCTGCTTTATTTGTGAAGGTCACCCAGATTGACTGTGTATTGTCTCTGTTGCCGTAGTTGCTTAGGGAGGCTATTGACAAAACAAAGAAATGCTTCGCTATGAAGGAGCAGGAGCTGGCCATGAAGAAGAAGGTAAAGAAACGTCTGTAATGTGTCTCTGTCTGTTCTCTTCTAACCAGTTACTGGTTCAGGCTGCTGAGTGGAAACTGCAGGCTCAGACACTCAGAGAGCAGGGGACTGTGATGCAGGCACAGGTGAATACTTCACTGACAAAACTAACATGCTGACAAGGAGGACAGGTAGCACACACCTGGTGACGGCGGCGCAGCGGCAGGGCTGAGGCGAACGTTAGCATGGTTAGCAGCGGCGGTAATACTGACGTTACTCACAAAACACGTGACCAAACTGCAGTAACGTACCAACTGGAAAGAGTTTGTAAAGTGTTCATATATTCAGTTCAAAGGAAAATGATATATTTTTGAAGATTCTGATTCAACATGATGTTTTAAATTGTGCTGGGAACAAACCTTGCATGGGAGAATACTGAATCTTGAATCCAATGATATATTATACTAATAATGATAATGATAATAACAGGTTTATTTCAAAACCAGAGTTACACTGTGCTTCACAACAAACAATAACCAAATAGAAAGTAATACAATTAAATACAAATAAATAACAATAGATGGTTAAAACCATAAAAATACCAAAGTAAAAAACGGCTGCATTTACATGGACTGGTGCAATGTCAAGAACATTCGAAATCATTAAAAAGAAGAAGGAAATGTAAAAAATATACTACCAACTGGCCAGCGATGTCACTCAGTGGCTAAGTTGCATTGTGGGTAATGTAGAGTCACTGCTTTTCAAACCCTGCCCCTACCCACAATGCAGATTAAGCAGGGTGCCATCACTGGAGGCAGTTTATCAGATTACATGCAGCTTCTTCTGGAGCCACAAAAAGGCTTCATGCCACTCTTCCTCTTTCTATCTTTCTTCTTCTTTTTTTTTTTTTTTTTTTACAATTGCAGTAGTAACCCCCAAGAACTGTTGACACACTTTAATGTGGAAAACGGATGGACGGTCTTTAAGTACACGAGTGAAATCCCTGAAATCACTGAGGGCAAGACACAGAAACAAGGAATTGGAATTGGAAGGAGACTTGACAACCTGTAGACGTTCTTGTTGAGGTTTGAACGAAAAAACGTTGCAGTTTCATGTTTTTATCTGTTAAAATTTAAAAAGATTTTAAAAAAAAAAGAAAAGGAGTCTTAATTTGCATCTTGACTCTTTATTTATTGAAAACTCGCTTCAAGGACTTGAGACTGGCTCTGAAACACACCAACTGATTATAAGTTCTTTCTCAGTCAGATAAAGAATGTAAACTGGTTTGAGCGTGTGATCGCTGTCCGTTCACCTCAGGATGAAGCAGCCTTGTATCCAGACTGAATGACTTGACTCACCAACCAAAAAGCAGCTATTTCCTCTTTTTCTTTCTGTAAAATGAGTTCATTTTTGTGATGACCGCTGAGGGTGAAGTGAATATTAGGCTGGACTCGCTCTTTTGTAACATTAATGCAAAATCCTGCAGGTATGAATGACGAATGGCCTCCAGCGGTGTGAAAGGCTCGTAATTAACGACGGGTGCAATTTGTAATTCATCACTTGGAGACCCTGTCATTACCCAGTGCCTTATGTTTCCCATGAGTCAGAGCCAAAACCATGTTCTGCTTCTCTGAATGTGTAATTATGTACTCGTCATGGCCTGTCATTTAGGAATTATAGTTTTGTCTCCTTGAACGATGACGTTTTTAAAGGATTTTTCAATAAATCCAGTACATAAAGAAGGAGAAGAAAAACCTCGTGAAAAGCAAGATTGATCAACTCAAAACAGCAAGTGTGCACAGAGGATATTCTGCTGTTATCTGAAATCCAGAAGGTTGATGTCCGTCTTGAATATTACCTTCATGTCTGTCTGTGTGTTCAGTCTGACTTTCTCGTCTTTTCGTCTGTTAACAGCTGACGCTGTACGGTCAGAAGTTCGACGAGTTTCAGGCGACTCTGGCGAAAAGCAATGAAATCTACACCCGCTTCAAAAAGGAGATGGATAATGTAGGTGGTGCCACTGACACTGTATACATGGTTATCAACCAGACCATGTTGACTGCATATTTTAGAGAAAACAACCCTCCAAATCCAAATATGTGACGTGAACATGGGAACAATGATTTAATGAAAAATGAAACAGACCTTTTATTATAATCATTTTTCAGTTTCATTTTCTATCAATTTGAGCAATTCATGTTTCCAGCTCCAGCAGCACGCGTTTGGTCTCACTTTGTAAATGTAAAAGGTTTTCTGATGTTGTCCGTGCGGTCATGTGATTATAAACTCTTCCCTGTCTTAGATGTCAGACAAGATGAAGAAAATGGATAAAGAGTCTAATCTGTGGAAGCAGAGGTTTGAGAACTGCAACAAGGCTCTGACGGACATGATGGAGGAGGTACGTTGACGGCTGTCGGCGGCTGAGTTAAGATTAACCTGCTTATACCGAACTGAAACAGCTTGACCCAGCAACACACTGAACGCACCACTGGACTGAACGGTGATGCAGTGGGCGAAGTGACAGAAATATTTTTTCAGCAAAATTAACAAAACGATTCCAGTTAGCAGTGATGTATAATTTCTACTACTTAAACTGAGTTGTTCATCCAAAATAGATTCAAGTTTAAAGCATCTGAATTTAATGTGACTGGGGGGGGTTTAGGTTAGGGTGGTATGGGGTATTTTAGTACGTGTTTTACAAAGGTTTGCTGATAACAATTGGATAAGATGTTTCTACAACCGTTTTTGAAACCTGCCCACTGAATGTAAAAATGTATGAGATATCATTTAGTTGTAGTGACAGAACAAGACACGGAAGCCCTGAGGGGTGAGTGAGAATCTTTTCTTTCTTCTCATCTATTTTAAAAGTGTGATCAAAATCATTTTCCCTCGTGTTTACAACTTGTGATCTGGTGAATTATTTGAAAAATAATTTTTTTGATGTGTGAAACTAAGCAAAGACATTTTTTTCTGTGTAAGTAAAAGTTCAAATCTGTGTGTGGTACTGGGGGAATTGTTTGGCGTGTTTTTTTATTTCCTTTTTTAACCTGCTTTCATAAATGAAAAAATGAAAAAATATTGAGAAACCCAGAAAGATTATCCCGGTAAAAACTTTCCACCAGATCGCAAGTCATACACACAGGAGAGAAAATTATTTAGATCAGACAGAAAATGGATCGACAGAAAGGAAAAATTCTCACTCACCTCTCAGGGCTTCTTTAATAAATTCATTGTGCGGGGTTATCTATTTCAACCAAGTCATATGAGAAAAAAAAAAAACAACAGTTTTTTGAAAAACTTGGTGGCAAAAGTTCTGATTTTAAGGCATGCACCTGAATGCACCAGCATAGTTATTCCTGTTTGTTGTTTTTGGAGAAGATGATAAATGTACATTATCGTGTTTGAAAGACAAATACCAACATTTGTCATACTCTTCTAGTTTTATTCTCATGTTCTCTGTCCCTCCTCCGTGTCTTCCAGAGAGCAGACAAAGCCAGAGAGTACGATCTGTTCGTCCTGAAGATTCAGAAGCTGGAGAAGTTGTGTAATATCCTCCAAAAGGAGAGGGTCGTCCTCTATGCCAAGATCAAGCAAGTCCGCACCGCCAACTCCAGCATCCCAGCAAAGGTGTTTGGCAGCTCTAACCCTGATGATGTCCCTGACGCTGAAGGTTCTGATAAGGGCCAGCTGACCCCTGGGGAGCTCCAGGAGATCCAGGAGGACGACCCGGTCCTAACAGAGGACATGAGCCGTCTGAGGGAGCAGCAGACCAAGCTGCAGGAGTTTGCCGACTCCTTGTTTGCTACCACCAGTGACAACGACGATGAAAAGGATAAGGATGATTTAGACACTGAAGAAGATTTGATGGCTTCTGCATTTGGCCAGTTCACAACCAAAACCAAGGTCAAGAAGGAGGTGGTTTCAGTCCCCGAGCAGGTTGTGGAAGTAAAATCAGAGGCAGCAGAACCAGTTCTCCCAAAGCCAGCCATGTCACCACCAGAAGTTCCAACACCTGTGGAGAACACTTCTGAAATGATGCCCGCAAACACAAAACAAGAAGCAGTGCAAGTTCATCCCCAGGTGGAGAAAAAAGAGGTGGAACCAGTGAAACCAGCTGAGGAGATCCAGCAGCAACCTGCTGAAGCAGCATCACAGCCTGAGAGAGTCGAGACCAGTCCACCAACCGACCTGAAGACAGAAGCAGCAGAGGCTGAGATATCGGTCAAGACCGGTGAGGTCAAACCAGTGATCCCAGTGGAAGAAGAGAAGGTCCAGGCTGAACCAGCACAAGCACCAGAAGAAGCTCCAACCAAGACAGAATCTGCAAACTCGCCTGAAACCACCGCCTCCTCCAATGCCAACTCTTCTAAGAAGCAAGCACCAAAGAAGAAGAAGAAGAGGACCGCCAAGAATGCGAGCTAAAGTTGAGGAGGCGCAGGAGGTGTGTGCGGTGTTATTTGAGAATAGTGCGTGTGGTTGTGTAGCTGAAACTATGTGGAGGTTTTTTTGCCTTTTGTAACGGTTTAAATCTTTAGTTTCTTCCAACTGGTGCAGCTGAAGTTTGCAGTATTGTTTCCTCAAGATTCGGCGTTACCAGATGAGGATGGACAAATAAAGCAACTGTATTTTCCAGTTTAAACTTCTGAATGAATACGGGGTTTGGTCTCAGGGTGGGAATGAAAAGCCTCCATGAAGTATATTAAGTCTAAATGAACGAGTAATAACACTAAAAGTTTCTGCCAGAAAACTCTTGTTTCAACAAAAGTGTCGTACTGAGTAAAAGTGTTCAAAATGCCGAAAAACTAGTCATTGGTTGTATCTATGGAGTCAAACCATGAAGCATTACAGTAACTCCAATAAAGAGGTTTTGACAATTTTACTTTTTTGGCAAGTGTTATTTTATTTTGATCATAAAGAATGATATAATATATGAACATGTTTCATACTGAGGACCCTTAATGATGCGCGATCTGATATGGCTTTGTTGTACATGATCAGTGTTGCTGCAGGACCATCACTGCAACCCAACAATCAAATTTTTGTAACCTCATAGCTCTATGACTCGGGGGGGGGAAAGACTTGCAAAACACACCTGGGAGAGGTAATCCTTCTACCATATGTAATCATGTGGAATTTGTTAATCATGTGTAAAACTGAGAGCATTTTATTACTCAGTTTCACAGATCACCCTCTCTGCTGGGAAAAAAAAAAAAAAATCTCCTGGGAAAAAAAAGATTCTTTCACTTGATTTCACACATGACAATAAAATGAAAATAAAATAAAGGAAATTGGAAGAACTTTTTTTTCTCTCCAAATCATAGATAAAGAATAACTTAGATCAGACTTAGAGAATGGATCACCAGAAAGAAAATCTATAGAAGATCTGTTACTGTCAAAAGCTTGGCAATATATTCCTGATAATCCAGTACAATATTATCTCCACTAGATGGAGCTGTTTGCACGTACAGGTGAATGGTTTTACACTTGTCTGTTATTACATTCAGACTGCAGTACAGTTGCACAGCCACTAGATGGAGACAGTATTCTTCATATCATATCTGTGCTATGTGATGCAGGTCCGGAGGTTTCCCATTGATTTTCAGGGAATTTCTGAACAATTTCAAGCTTTGTGGACACATTTAATGATGAATCAGCTTTATTTTTATCATTAACTTACAGCAACTTAAACAGCCACAATGGTAGTATTCACCCATATCCTCCTGACTACCAGGAAAAAAAATATTGTCCAATCACATTTTTTTTTTAATTCCCCAATCTTTGTAAGGTAATTAGAATACTGAAAACATTTTCTTTGAAAAAAAAGCTTTTATTTTTGCGATATCATATGTCCATGTTACGACCCTCTAGTAACAGTCCACTACAGTGGACATTGGAATGCCATACATGTGAAACTGAACCTTGATGGCAACCAAGGTGCTTCTGAGAATGACTCCCTTTCTTTTCATTCGAAACACATTACAAAGTGGAGGAAATAACTACAAATGTCCAATACAGAGGACATTTTTAAACACTTATATACTATGCTAAAATACAGTTAAAAAATTCAGACAATGTTTTAATGTGTTGTTAAGAGACTTATATAAAATATGCCAACAACATTTCAAGCCAAAATTTGCTCAATAAAAAGTATTATGTGCTTACTTTTCCTCTTCCCATAAAATGTGCTTGCCATTTTCCTAAATGAGGAAGAGAAAGGTACCAAAGCCCCACCCCTTCACATTTGGTATCACTGAAAAGCCCTAAATGTCCTCTGTAGATAGCAAAAGGAGTTAATTTAGTAGTATAAAGTGGGTGGGAGATATTCAGGTTTAGAAATGTCTTCCACAGAGGACAAATTTGAACTACTGGTAGTCAGGAGGATATTGTGAATATCTATACATTAACTTCCAAACACACACTCTATACTAATACCTCTATCTTGTTGGTTGAAAAAATGCATTGTGTTATTTTGTCGATCTTAATAAGAAGGCGGTTTAGCTGCTAGCGTATCCCATGACCTTCAACAGCAGGCGACATCTAGGCTGTTGTTATTTAATGCATATGCTCCAATTTTCATTTGAAGGTCTTCTCCGGATGACTGCTTCTGCTGATGAAGATCTTATGATATCATCAACGGCTCCACTACAGCTACTAAATGAACCTCAGATGAGGCGCATTTTCATACTTAGCACCTTGGTCAGGGAATAACTTGCAAAGAGATCTTAAATTAGACACATTTATCTGCATTGATGACTTTAACAACATCATTAGGATTGTGGTAAAGGTCTAAAAGCTAGATAATGCCTATAACCATGTATCACCGGCAGAACGCACCAAAGCACCCTACTGGTGCATCACACAGGTCTATTCAAATAAATAAAAAATAAAAAAACTGTGCTTGAAATAGTAATATTTGTCTGATATGTTTTTACCACTCAAAACTATAATTACCTCATTAATAACTCAAGATGTTTTGCAAACTTTTTTTTTTTTTTTTTTTTTACAAATTCCCAGAGCTCAACCTCAAACCATCAGTCCAAAACCCAAAGTCTCTTCAATTACAGTCATAAATGACAAGAAGAACAGCAGCAAAAACACACATTCAAGAAGCTGGAAACAGCAAATGCTTGTCACTTTAGCTTGAAAATTACTAAAATGGCTTAAAACAAAATCAGCGCTCCCGATTTCTTCAATGATGTGCTGTCTCAAAAGAGTTCATTCTGTAACTGTCTTTGCTGTTCCTTTAAACAAGGCAGCACCAGTCCTCTGAAAACAGCTGGATCTTCTGACAAGCACTTTCACCATGGCCACGCAGGGCTAACTCAAATGCACCACAGAACATTACAGTCTATTATTTTGTATTACATGTGCCTGCTTTTGACAGTCTCCTCGTTGTCTTCCGATCCCTGTCCTGTAGCCTACCTCTAGCTGAGCTGCTGGAGAGTGCCTTTTGTGATTTATAAGTTATGTGGATCGAACCAACGCGTGGACTTGTGTCTGCGCCAAAAATCGATTCAGTTAGCAGTGGATGGATTTGAGATACTGTTGTCGGTATTGGAACAATCCTAATTTTGATGAGATTCAAAATACATTTGCTGGATTCATATTTTTTCCTTTCTAAAATGTAGTATACAATTTTTTGGGAGTCAATAAACCTCTTTTCCACTGGTCATAGTTAACTCTTCAGGTGGAACACTGAGCTGTAACGTGTGTACAATTGAAATAACTATACTAAATAATGAATGTGTTATGCTGCCAGTCAAACTAATACAGAGGCACAATGTAGCTGTCCAAGAATGAATGTATTTACTGTGTATACAAAGTTATTTTTGCATTTCTAAATAGGTCAAACGTTCATTCAGAGCCTCTGGTGTGGTTTTTATTTCAGACGCTAAGCTGCAGATCTGATCCAGAGAGACTAAAATGAGTTTAACAGTGGGGAAATCTTTAATTTAACATTTTCTTCTTTCTTTCTTTTTTAATAACTGAGCGCAGTGTTTCAGAGGTTTGTCTCACGCAGGAGAAAATGAAGGGAGGAGTCTTTCAGACGTTTTGAGCGAGAAAAAGAAAGTATTGCAAGAAACAGTTGAGAGGAGAAGTACAAAGGCTTTTAAAAATGTAAGATAAGCGCCTAATAGAGGGAGGAGGAAAGGGGGACAGAGATATGAAAGGGGGATTTGATTCGAGGCAGAAGTGAGGAGTTTTTTAAAGTGTTTCGACCTTGTGACAGAAGATAAGAGTTGACTTAATGAGCCTGGGTGGATCTATGAGGCATCTAAGCAGAGGCACTCTGATTTCCATGTTAGAGGTTAGTTAAGGAATAATCTTAAATAAAATGTGTCATGTTGAGGTTCAAAGGTGCAATTTGTCAGAACTGGCATATTGTCAAATAAATACAGGGCAGCATATCAACAGTATAACCTGTAACAGCTGCTTTCTTTAGCTACTGTTAGCTAGTTAGCTCAGTTAGCCATGCAGCTAGTGGTCCAGCCTGGGAGCTTGGAGCACTGGGGGACTGTTGAACGGTTTTGTACTCCTTGCACAGAAGCTTTGGACTGAGACCAGCTCCGGATGCTAACTTCAGAGGAGAGAGGAAGCCGGACATCAGCAGCGGGTGAAAACAGCTTGTATAGTCCGATATTCTCATATCTTACTCTGTGAACTGGGATTTATTTGAGCCAAACCAGAAGTGGTGGTGGAAAGACAAACCAAAGCTGTTCTGGTCAGCTTGATTTAGTTTATGTCTAGTTTGAAGGAAGTGTGTTTCACGCTGAGTTAGCGAGGTGATTAAGATCGTAAAATAAACTTGAATGCGCGGTTGTATTTTTAGCTTGGCGAGGAAAATATGTGTTAAAGTATTTACTTTGTTGACATTTTGTGAATTTCTTTTTCTTAACTTGTTAAAAGTCCTTCCAACTTGTTTTATGCCGATTGCAGTACATATCTTAAAAATACCACTTTAACCTTAAATCTGTGACAGACTTTCTTGTAACCGGATGCCACATTCTTGTAAATGTAGCCATTGGACATTATCTATCAAAACTCTCAATCGCAGTTTGGTGAACTAAAAAAACAACTTTTGCAGCAGTTACAGCTGCAGCTCATTTGAAGACCGATTATTCAGATACACAGAGTGGTTTCAGCTTCAAAAACGGCTGGTGGGAAATGTAAAACATTCCTGAATTTCAAACACACTCCTGCCTATCTGCAGGCAACATGCATGACGCCTGCCTCCATGCAGGAGGAACATTTCTTCGGTGCATGTGATTAAACCAAGCTGGGCTGCATTTTTCGCTGTCATGAGCCTGAAACATGTGCACGTGGGAAATTACAGAGACAGAGGGAGACATTAATGTTCTACCTGCTAACCTCTCTTTAATCCACCCGGGCATCAAAGTCTTACACTGACACACACATTTACGCTCGTCTGCTGGTGGAGGCCGCCATCGACAAACTGTCCTCTATCCCTAAAAATAAGCCGCTTTAATAAACCCAGTGCACCAAAACACCTCGTCTGAGCACTCCTACTCAACCAGGGATAACTTGCTGGAAGTTAAATCACTGTGCAAAATTAGTGCTATCAGAAATATTGACTATCAATACATACCAATTTAGAATATTTGAAATGGTTTCCACTCATTTCCTGCTATATGGATTTACCAATACAACAGACACATACATTACTCTAAAGGCCTAATCCAAAGACAAACCTGAAGTGGCACTTACCTCTGCCAAGGTCCACCAAGTCCCATTTATCACAATCACATTTTGCTCACGCATAGATACCAGCCACCAAAATATGCAACAATTGTTTTCATCGAGATTCCATGCATAAATCCCTGAGACATTGCGCAACATGTTGAAAAATGATCTCACTTGCAATGTTCGATGTCCTTCATCCAAGTTTGGTGGAAATCTGTTAATTGACTTTTGTGTAATCTTGCTGACGAACCCACAAGCAAACTCGTTGGCGGAAGGTAGAATTTAGTGAAGATGTAGTATCAATAAACAAAGTCCAGCATCACGACAAGACTGGTGTAAATAAACTGCTCGTTTACAAAGACTCTATGTCATGAGGGGGAGGGGACTAGAGTGGAGAAAAGTAAGATAGCTGCCAAGCCAGAGACCACTGTTCAAGATGGCTATTATAAGCGTGAAACCATTGGATTACTTTGACAAAACGTCCGGACATTTCCAGCTTTGTGTGTAGGGACAAAACCAGGTACTTGAAGGAAGATAGCTGCCAGGTTAGAGACCACTGTCTGAGATTATGTTTCAACATTTGTAAGTGTGAAACCTGGAGGATGTTTTCAAGAGATGTCTGGAGATTTCCAGCCTTGTTTGTGGCGACAATATCAGGGAAGCTGCAACATGATCTGGTGCCTCAATCTGACCAGAAAACACTGTCTGAGGTGGTCTTATTGCCTTGTAAGCGTGAAACCACTGGATATTTAAGTGAGACGTCAGAGCATTTCCATCCATGTTTGTATGTAAATTAAGATGGCTGCCAAGACAACGTTTTCAACATTTGGAAGCATGACACCACTGGATGTTTTTAACTGAACATCAGCACATTTCCAGCCGTACCTGTGGGGTCAAAACTAAGCAAGCTAAATTTACCTGGTGCCTGAACGTAACAAGTGAGATGGCTGCCAAGGCAGAGACCACAGTCCAAGACCATGAGCACAGTGTTGTCATGAAAATGAAAACTAAACGTTATGAAAGGTGAAGTTTTTCAAAATATCTGGGATTTTCAGAAACGTGCAATGCCAACAATTATTCTTGCCACTGGGTTTAACTAAGAATTGAGTCAAACCAACATTTAGACAATTAAACATCTCTGTGTTGAACTACTTTTAAACATGTTATAGAGGTCAGGAATTGTAGATCTAAAGGGAAGAAGCAATGAATGATATCAGAGCAGTGAATCAGGGCCTCGTGGATGACTCAGTGCCAGCTTCCATCCTGAGAGCTCAGAGCTCAACTACAGTTCCAGCATAAACAGACTTCAGGGTGTTTCTCTCTCTGACTGCTCCCTTTGTTTATTAAAAATCATCATGAGTGCTTCCACCCAATAAAATCAACTCGAGGCATTCAGACCGCCTTCCCAAAATATCCTCACATCATGAGAATGTCCTGCACTTTTGAGGTCCAACGCTCTACTTGTGACAAAGCAGCCGTTTCACGTGCTTCACATTCATTAATCTTTCTTCCATCCTGCGTGTTACTGTACAGCAGCACGATCCGTGGATGAGAGCGGAGCTGTGTGCGGAAGATTAGCTGGTGTTACACACACATTCACCTCTGTCAGACTCATGTTGCTGTCTGACAGCTGCTACACGTCAGAATCCATCTCACACCGGGGGAGTTATGTGTGAGTGAGTTCCTCCATCTCCCTGAGGACCAGAATGAGCCTTAAACTGAAACTGACAGCACTTTTCGGAGAATGTAGCTATTCAATATATTTGTCTTGCTGATTACTTTTTTTAAAGGAACATAACTGTTGCCGGGATTATGCTCTTGCAGGTCAGGAGGAGGTGGTCTCACCTGTGGTTCAGTGTACTGTCCAGTTTGTCAGGGTTTGGGTCTTTGTTATATTCCTGTGTTTGTGAATATCTGCCGTCCCTGTTGTTATTGATGCACTGTGTAATGGTGTTCTATTGAGCGTCACACAGCTCAGTGCACAGCCAATCATGTGCGTCAGGACTGATGGAGACACTGTCGGCTGGATGCTGCTGCTCGTAATGAACACGACTGTGGACAAAGACACACATACTGTACATACACAGTGTATGTGAGATGGGCTTTGCACTACAGGAACAAATACAGGATAAGAGTCATGTAGCCTACACACAGATAGTGATTTCTTTTGATTTTCTTAAAACAAGAGATTTTTATTCTTTGAAATGATCATGAATTGATTTGACCACTGACTGTGGTTGTGATTTCTTCCTGTCAGACCTTCAGTGCAGTCTGACATGCACCATTTGTCCACTTTAGTGTCAGACAAAAGGACTGGATGGGAAATAATGTGACCTCCTGGAAATGTATGTCAAGTCATATGTAAAAGTCTGTCCCAGTCTAGCCCAAAGTAAATTCAAAGTTGTTGTTGAACCATTTTCAGAGGATCTTTAAACACTTCTGTCATTGAACAGTAGGAGTTTGAATTGTTCATTTATTTTCATCTGAATTTTTTATGCGAGGAATCAGTCCTGCTGACAACCTGAAACTGCTCCTTTTACCTGGAAAAACAATGTGTCCCCATCATATTGTCTTATATTCCAAAAAATGACATACACTTAATGAATTAGTGAAACGTCCATAATGCCCGCGGGCTTTTGTTCATGTTTATTGAGTTAGCCAGCTAGCTCGCTGGTTCGCTAGCCTGGCAGCCGGCAGCTAGCGGGCTAATTATCCGGCTGTTTTGATTCGAGCCGATTCGCTGGGTGCACGCGAGCTAACTAACAGGCTAGTTCAACGGTCGTTGCTTTGCTAACTTACATGTATTCTAGCAATGCAACTAGCCTGTTACTTAGCTCGCGCGCACCCAGCGCCAGCTGGTGGTTTACATGAAGCGACGACCGTTGAACTAGCCTGTTAGCTAGCTCGCGCGCACCCAGCGAATCGGCTAACGTTAGCTGGCGGTTTACATGTATGCTAGCAAAGAAACAACCGTTGAGGTAGCCTGTTAGTTAGCTCGCGCGTACCCAGCAAACCGGCTAGCTGGCTAAGTACCGGGCTGGCGAGCAAACCAGCCGGATAATTATCGCGCTAGCATAAACATCCCAAGTGCTGGGTCAACTGATGTTTGTTGGGTTGATGGATTTTAACCATAGACTGTAGATAACCCAACTGTATTTAACCCAATGCATGGGTTGCACAAAATAACCCAAATAATAACCCAAAACCCATATAATGACCCAAAATGGGTTACACATTTCATAACCCAGCAGTTGGGTTGATGAAATAACCCAGCATTTTTTAGGGTGTATAATTAAACTTGTTAAAATTAACATTTTGGTGTTATTTCGTTTTTAAAAAAATATTATGACACGATGAATGCATTTATCACTCAATTGAGTATTTACATGAAAGATTATAAAGTTTATAATCTACGACCGTAGTAGTTTTGGAATTCCGGCCCTTCACTAGAACGGCCAAGACTAATTTTTGACAGTTTTCAAATTTTTAGCTATGTTGTTGAATGAATACTACTGTTACATGACTTTTACTAAAAGTTTCTGTATTTTAATTTAAAAAAGTTTTTAATAAAAATTACACAAAAGACAATGATGTTATACCTCTTCCGGCCATTTCACGGGGCTTCATTGATACATTTTTCGCGCGGTTTGCATTCCTTTGTCTCTCTTGTCTCCAACTTCAGCGGTCTCCAGCTGTGCTTCCTTACGAATTAATTTGTTGATTGTTATCTACCTTTTATTTTTGCTAAATTGTTGTTGATATATCTGCCATGGAGTTGAGCCTGCAAAACATGTCAAAAAACGAAAGAATGAAGAGGAATCTAAATTCTGCCGAAGCCCTGAAGATGTATCAGGACTTGGAAAGTGGTGATTCTGATGGAGGGCATCCATCAGAGTTTGGAGAGGACAGCCACCTTTCCTGGGTAGGCCTACATGAAAACACCTCTTCAGAGAGTGACAGAGTCTCTACCGAGGAAAAACGCTCAAGGTAAGCTCCGCTGACCTAAGTTATAGCCTGGGCGATTACTTTGATGCTCATATTTTATTATTACCATTATTATTATTATTATTATTATTGTTGTTATTATTATTATTATTATTATTATTAGGCTATTATTATGCTATTACTGTTGTTCTAGGCCTCCCGGACCCAGCTCTTGAGCCCACTGGACTGCTCAGCCCGCCATTGCTCTCATCTCAGCCGGAGGAGGCTGTGGAAAAGGGGAAGGATGGGACGGTGTGGATGGTCCTTCATCCAGATGGACGTCCAGGTAGAAGGCAGAGCCAAAATGTCCTGACCGAAGCTGCTGGCCCCACAGCGCACGCTAAGCGCAATGTTGAGGATGCGCTCACCGCCTTTCTCCGTGTGTTCGACGATGGCATGCTGAAGCACATCAGGGACTGCACTGTGGCTGAGGCTCATCGGAAGAACGGTGATAGCTCGTGGGACCTGACAGTAGCTGAACTGAAAGCCTTCATAGCGCTCTTATATGTCCATGGCGCACAGTGCGCAAAAAACATTGAGCTCAGCAGTCTGTGGTCGGAGGAATGGGGCATCCCGTTTTTCCCACAAACGATGTCGAGAAATCGCTTTAGGGACATTATGAGGTTCTTGCGATTTGACAGAAAGGAAACCCGACGTGCGCGTCTGCAGGACGATAAGTTTGCCCTGGTCCGGGCCACTTGGGACAGGTTCATACAGAACAGCATAGCCTGTTACAAACCTGGGGCCAACATCACTATTGATGAGCAGCTGTTCCCCACAAAAGCCCGCTGCAGGTTTACTCAATATATGGGGAATAAGCCCGATAAATTCGGCATAAAATTTTGGTTGGCTGCAGATGTCGAATCTAAATACATGGTGAATGGGTCTCCATATCTGGGGAAGGAGGAGACGCGGAGCCCAGGTCAACTCGTGGGAGAGAGTGTGGTGATGAAACTGGCGGAGCCATTCTTGGGGAAGGGAAGAAATATCACCACGGACAATTTCTTTACGTCCCTAAAACTGGCCACCGCCTTACAGGCAAAGAAGACCAGCCTGGTTGGCACTTTGGGCAGGCAGAAACGGGAGTTGCCCCCCTCCATGAAACAGCCTGCAGAGCTGTTCAGCACGAAGGTGCTGATGTGTGCTGATGCGACTCTGACGGTTTACCAGGCAAAGCAGAAGAAGAACGTCTGCATCCTGAGCACCGTGCACACAGGTGTGGGCACTTTCAGTGGGGCGAAGGCAAACCCAGAGGCGGTCACGTACTATAACAACCGCAAGTACCGCGTGGACGTCCTGGACCAGATGGCGAGGGCGTACTCCGTCAAAGGCGGGTACGCGAAGATGGCCAGTGGCGGTGTTTTACAACATCCTTGACCTGGCTGGTATAAATTCCCACATCTTGTTCAAGGAGTGCACAAGCAGCAGGATAGCCCAGAGGAAGTTCCTTCAGCAGCTGGCAGAGGAGCTGAGGGCCGAATTCATGGAGGGGAAAGGTGCCGCGCGGCAGGCGGCAGAAGGTGGGCGGCAGAGAAAACAACCACCGCAGCAGCAGCAGACACAGCAGCAGACACCAAAACGGAGGCAGTGCCAGGTCCGAAAGCGCTGCAAACAAAATAAAACATCTGACACTTGCAGCCAATGCCACAAACCCGTGTGTGGAAGTTGTGCGAGGAGAGCGGAGGTAATCTGCATGTCTTGTGACTGATCACAGTTTGTGATTGTTGAGTGTCGGTACGTAATGTAATTAGTTTATAAAATCTGTATCATATAATTGGATGTTGTTTTATTGTTCTATTGAGTAAAGTTCTTTCTTGGATCTTTTTACTTTTGTTCTTGTTTTAGATCAGCTCGTTTCCAGCTTTTTCGATTATTATTATTTTTTATTAGGCTATATAATATTAAGAGTTAAAATAAAATGTTTCGTTTATCATATAATAAGAAGTGTTAAAATAAAATGTTTCATAATCAAATTAGATACTTTTAATTGTTAATTTCCTTGTTCCGAGTTTTCTGTATTGTACTGTACCGTACGGCACTGTTTAATTGTGTGTAAATATATGCAATAATTACTATGTTTCGTGTTCAATGTATAATTAAACTTGTTAAAATGTACATTTTGATGTTGTTTCGTTCTTTAAAAAGATTACCATGACACAATGAATTCATTCATCAATCAATTGGGTATTTACATAAGAGATTATTGAGTTTAAAATCTAGCGGTCAAAATGACCGCTAGCGGCCGTTCTAGTAGTTTCGGAAAGCCGGCCGTTCTAGTGTTAAGGGTCATTTTCAAATTTTTCCAGCACCATATCGCTGGGGTAAAATACACGATCTACAGGAATATATACACTCATTTTTATTTTGTTTTACTTTTTATCACAATTATGTACATTGTGTTATGCTGTAAACTTCTAAAATTATGTTTCATAATAGCAAAAAGTTTAGAAATTAAAGGAGAACACAAAGTTTTATCCAAAAAAATGGAAGCCACTTGGCGTTCTTCAGACACACTCGCACCGAGACAAAGAGACCTGAGAGCACCCTGTAATTTCCTTTTTTGACATAAATTTGTATGTTTCAAAATGCATTGTTGGGAGTAACGCATTACAAAAGTAATGCAATTACTGTAATGCAATATTTTTTGCTGTAACGCAGTAATGTAAGGCATTACAAAAAAAATATTTTACTTGGTACAAATCCCAGTAACGCATGTTACAATGCATTTTAAACCCGAAATTAAGTGGTGTGTTGTTTTTATACAAATTCGCCAACAGCTTCCTGTTAGTGCTGGAGAACTATTGATTGAGGAGAAGACGACTGCAGCAGCAGACAAGTTGGACTCTACACTCGCAAGATGGACATACGCTCATTATTTTCAGTTCCTCAGAGACAAGGATGTGAAGAACATTATAGCAACGTGCACTTTGTGTGCAAAACCAAAAGATCTCTCTACCTCGCAAAACAACACAAGTAATTTAACGAAACATCTAGAGCGGTGCCACACTAACATTAAGCTAGTAACCAAAAGAAAGCAAATTGAAGATGAGAGCGGAGAAAAAACTAAGCACCAAAAACATTCTCCCGTTCTGCAATGCTTGAACCACAAGAAGTGAGGAGACTGTGGCAGAGTATGTTGTCGAAGATATGCTGCCACTTTCAACAGTGGATTCTCCGTCTTTTAGAAAAATTGTGAGCAAGATCCCCGTCCAGGCTAGCAATGACAAGGTAAGCTATCATTGCCTCAACAGGTTAGTGCTGCTGGGCTACTGACTATAATATATCAGCCAATAGAACAGCGACATAACGTCAATCTGTTTCATGTCAGTCTGTATCCAGATAAAACATACAAAAACTTCATAAACATTAGCTAAAGGGCCTTACAATGTAGGCTAATCTTACTTTATTAGAAGTAAGTCATGAAAATGGGAGAAAAGTGAACATTTCCTTTTCACACTTAAAGCTCTTACGTATGTTAGTGCCTGGTGTGACGTTACAGAGACAAACTGAACAGTCAGTTTCTGACTCTGGCACTTTCAGCTCTGGTGCATCAAATTCCACCTTCTCTTCAGCCATCCTTCTCTATTGCTACCAGTCTGCATGTGTAACGACACACGGACAATCAGGCGCTAACTTAACGAGGTCACTTAACGTGATTAATGGTGTGTTTAATTATTATTTAGCGTGTTATGGTTTAGCTAACGTTAGCGGTTAACATAAAGCGTTAACGTGCAGTGTTGGCCTAAGTTACTCAAAAAGTCTTAATTTACATTTCTTGTGACTGGAGAGCGCAGACTCTCCCATTGCACACATCCGCAAATCTTTTTCGCAGACCTTGCATGACGCCACTCTTTGATTCGGTCCTTATCTTAACCATAGTTTGTAGTTATCATTTTCAAGCCAACGCTTGTTAAAACAACAGCCTCCCGGCATTTTGTCATCTCCTGCTGTCGCTCTTCGAAAGGGGCGGGGTCACACACAGACCGGCAGGTCGCGGAGAGGAGCAGAGAGGCTCAGCGGAGCCCAGGAGGAAACATCTCCACATACGGTTCTCTTACTGATTTGACTTCTCCTTGTTATAAGCAAACTATCCAGTCTGATCCCAATTTTGTGAAAGACGTAGAGTATATGACATTAGCATAGACATAATGTCAAGCACTTTCAAGCACTTAAACTAAAATCCAAGCACTTTTCAGACCTTGAAAACACAACATTGAAATTCAAGCACTTTCACGGATTTCAAGCACCCGTACGAACCCTGCTGAATCCTGTTCAATCAGAATCTTGATTTGCCACACCTGTCAGGTGGATGGCTTATCTTATTGGATTTTAACAAATGTGCGCTCAACATCAGAAAGAAGTAATTATTTTGTATACATAAAAAAGAAAAATATTGTAAAATTGTTTACTTCAACTTGTGAGAGAAATGGGAGCAAAAAACAAAGTGTTGCATTTATATTTTTGTATATTTAATGCAGTATTTACAGTTTGTTTCGGATGCCCCCAAATTACCTGAAAACTTGCACGTTTGAAGCTTGTATTCAATAAACTTGGTGTACTGTGACAACCTCACTGTCTCTGTGTCCTGTATTAGACTTTCACAGCCTCCTCATACTCTGCAATATGAAATACCGTATTGACCCGAATATAGGACGACCCTGATTATAAGACGACCCCTCTTTTCAAGAATAATCTTCAGAAAAAGACTCTGATAACCAAAATTCGTTTCTCAATAACAAACTCACATACCCTCCTGTCCATCTCTTGGAAGCGGCCGCTTAGAGGACCACGATAAGCTTTTCTCTTACTGTTCTCTCTTACTTCAGACGGTCTTTTTGGACCCGCCATCTTTGGAGGTTACACTTGCGTAACTCCATATTTCTTGGCTGGCTGACAGTTGTTTGGCGCCTCTGCTGCATTGATCACCTTTACCTTAAAATTAGCATCATAGCTCCGCCTCAGATGTCTGTTAACTTGCCACACTTTGCTCCTTAAAATCACCGCGTCTCTCCATTTTTAATCTCTTGTCACTTCTTCTCCGCTGTGACTGACAGATAACCCCAGCCACAGTGTCAGTGACGTCTCTACAATAAGCTGGCGCCCTCTGCTGTTGTGTAGTGACCCAGACAACTATCAGCATGTGTCAACGGTTAGACCCTGATTATAAGACGATCCCACTTTTAACATAATTTTCAGCGAAAAAAACCTCGTCCTATATTCGGGTCAATGCAGTATGTGTGTTGGTTGCCTACCTGTGTACTGGAATCAAAGGATTAGGTAGCATCCATTTATGTTTGGGAAATGTTTGTATGTTATGTATGTTGCAGTATTCCTTCCTAGACACCGTGCTGCCACATCAGCAGCGCTATGAGCAGTGCCTGCAGACCAGCAGCAGGTGCAGGAAATTCGTCTGCAAACTTTACCGGAAGCTTCAGACAGCAGTCAAGGAAGCAGCATGGCTTCGCCGGACTGTCCAGGAGCAGAAAAGTAAAATAGAAGAATTGAAGCTTCAGGTCCAGCAGCTTCAACAGCTATTGAAGCCTGTGTCATTAGTGTGAGTCAGCAGTATAAGTATAGTAAAAGTTAGTGTGGGAAAAACTGCAACACTTCATCTAACAGCATGATAATTGTGGCTATTTGCAGAGATTAGTGATGAAGACATGCTGCTGGTGGATGAGCTGGAGGACGGTGCGTTTTAAATGTGGTAGTTTGTTACATTCAAGGTGTGCCATTATATGTGAGTGTAATTGAAGTGTAACAATTAGGGCTGTCAAAGTTGGCGAAGAAGAAAAACGTGCAGTGTCAGTGGACACCTCTTCTTCCTTAATATAAAAAAATAAAAAATTAGACCCGACATTTATTTGGAACCGGCGGTTATTTACCAAAACATACATCTGCACCGGGCGTTTAAAGGGACCCTGCGGTTAATTGAAACCCGGCTATTATTTGGTAATTTACGTAAGGGATAATGCCCGACGAGGTGTCCATAAACAGAAGTTAATGGACGACGCGGAGGCCTAAGAACCGTCCGACGCGCAGCGGAGGACGGTTGCCTCCGCGAAGTCCATTAACTTCTGTTTATGGACACCTCGAAGGGCATTATCCCACTTATACCATGGTCACTTGCCAAAGAAAAGAAATTCGGACTATTAATTTACATTTTCATGCGTTTTGCAATCAAAATATAAAGTTTTTCACAAGCCATAACTTAGTTTCCCTGGTAACGCCTGAGGGTTTGACTAATACCTGGAACAGTCATTACTCTCCCGTAAGATTCTTATGCAACGGAGACGTTGTTCACTCCTCCAGTAAATAGGACGGACCATAGATACGACTTGGAAACGGGAGATATTCTAGTCCGCTCAGCAATGAGCCAGAAAGCTAACGCTATGCTAGCAAGATTTAAAGTCAATAACATTGCGTACCGTTGACAAACAGTAAATATAATTTGACAGTATGCTAGCTAACACGATTAGCTAGCAAACCAGTCATGTCATTGTCCCCAAATCAATAGCAAGATTTTCACGAACAAATGATCGGCCGTCTGTAACGTTACTGTGGCCGCAGCCTGAAGCAGAGAGCTGAACAGCGAACGGGATGTGAGATTATTCGCGTATCAGTAAGTTTAGAAGGGAAGTGAACTTTCTGCAGTTTGTGTGTTACAGTCGCCACCCTGTGGTGTTCAGAGGACAAGACGCTGAAGGACTGACGGACTGCACTCGGTGCTGGAAATAAAATATTCAGATTTGATACGCCAGCTAGTGCATTAATTTACAGCGGTGAACAGTCAGTTTGACTGGAACTACTTAGTAGGTGTCCATATATCAGGGGTTAATGTACACCCTGCAGCTAATCAGAATCGAGTATTCCCCCAGACCATGGTATAAGGTTGCGTTAACGTGTTAATAACGCGTTAACGCAACGTCCTCTTAACGCCGTTGATTTTTTTAACGCGCGATTAACGCTCGGTATAAAAACAATAATAATACATTTAAAAAACGCGCACTGTATGATTTACGGCCGTCGTGGCACCTGTAGTCTTGATACCTGTAGTCTAATTCCTTCCTCACAATAATCCGGGATGAAAATGTCACAAACTTCTCCAGCTTCTCTGTGAATTCTCTGGCATCCTTCTGCAAGTGAAGTTTTTTGCGGCGGAGGAAACGATTCAGCCAACGAGCATTCGCTGCAAACTCCTCATCTCTGCTGTCACTCACGGTGGCGGACATTTGTTTCTCCATCGCCCTGATCATTTTGCAGAACACTCTCTCGTGGCGTGCCCGTTTGCTGATAACTCATCTCCGCATGTTTATCTCAGGCTCCTCGCTAGCCTTCTTCCTCCCTCCAGCAGGCAGCCTGGCCCTGTTGCTGTCCTCCTCGGACAGACGCTGAAGCTCCGTTTCTCTCACTCTCTTGGGGTCGACAGAGAAACGTCTAGCGGCTGCTTCTCCCGAGTTTTCCTCTGAATATATCACGGCAGAAAGTTTGAATTTCAAGTCGTACTTTTTATTGTTTTGCTGCACCGGAGCCATGGTGATCATCAGTGTGATACTGACTGACAGAAAGCAGCACACTGCGTAAAAAAGGCGAAGAAGAAAAACGTGCAGTGTCAGTGGACAGGTCTTCTTCCTTAATTTAAAAAAAATAAAAAATTAGACCCGACATTTATTTGGAACCGGCGGTTATTTACCAAAATATACATCTGCACCGGCGTTTAAAGGGACCCTGTGGATAATTGAAACCCGGCTATTATTTGGTCATTTACGGTATGAACGGCAAACTACTTTCGTAACAGCCAGATGGTTCAGTCATAGGACAAAAGTTATCTGCAAGTACTGTCGAGATGAAATGAGTTACCATCGAAGTACATTGAGTCTCAAATATCACTTGCAAGCCAAACACATGGCAGATGCAGAGAGCCCCCCCCCCCCCTCTCCATAGTGGGCGTGTTGAATAAAAATGTTCATAATGCAAGTATATTTGCCCTTTCTTATGTTGTTAAAAGTATTAAGAACATGAAAAAATACATTAAAGTCCGTGTAAACCAAAATCAGCCATTTTCTTCTAAACACATCAAACAGGTCATAAATGTGTTTACTTAAAACATGTAAAAGCCATTCGGCCATGTAGAATTTAATTTTGGAGCTAGGCTCACAAACAGTTTTTCAACATTTCTGTGTTCAGGATTTAATGGGCGGGTCAGAAAATCATGCAAATCATGGCCGTGTTACGTAACGCGGCTATATGATTTGCATAAACCCGACCCTGCTGCGGAAGTGCTATAAATACGTTCAGCGGTCGGCTTCAGCGGTTCTCCCACTCGCTCTCCAGTCTCGGATAGCATTGCTTACAATAGTTTGCAGCTAGCTAACCAGTCAACCAGTCAGCTAACCAGTCATGTCTCCTCCACATCCTCTGCATCTTTCCTGGATGCCACAGTGTGCAGGGTGACGGCGCTGTTATCTTATTTAAGTTTCCTTCGGATGACAACGTAAGGAAACGGGGGAGTCCATTGACGCTGGTCAACTCCGTCCCCGGCTTGCATCCTCTCCTCCGCCGACGAGGAGATGTGACCTCTGCTGACCGCCGCTGACACTCTCCGTCCCGCTGACGGTGGGTCCCACCGGCATAATGTGGCCGCTGACGGCGGCGGCCACATTGTGCCGGTGGGACCCGCCGTCAGCGGGACGGAGTGGGTCGGCTGCAGCTGCAGTGGTGGCGGCGGCGGCGGCGGCGGCGGCCACATTATGCCGGGTCCCACCGGCGGTATGTGGCGGTAGTATCAGGGCCGCATTATTGGTGAGCCGTCCCAGTGTGAACGGATAATCCGGAGGCGCGGAGCGAGGGCGTGTCGGTCTGACAGTCTGATAACTGCACAGGTCCTTCACTCAACTAAATACAGAGAAATGTCCCACAAAGCAACGTTACATGACCGAACAAAAGTAACGTAGTAACTGTAACTGTCTTTAGCAACTTATATGAGGAAAACAAATACCACAGCTGTATGTGGAGAAGCGTCTGTCCTCCTGTCCGTCCCCTCCCTGTCCTCCCGACTCTTCCTCACATTTCTGCTCACAAAACAGCGTCTGTCACGCTTGTCACAAGACTTTAACTCACCGAGTGTTTGACGAAAATAAATCAAAAAATATGATTAAAAAAACAATTTTTTTAATCTTTCAAATTTGGCTCAGTGGTCAATGATACATGTTTCTTTGGTGTGACAAACTCATAACACAATTTTTTTGCCGCTTTACACGGACTTTAAGGTACATTTAGAACAGAAAAAAATGTGCCAAAAAAATTGCGATTAATTTGCGATTAATCGCGAGTTAACTATGGACAAAATGCGATTAATTGCGATTAAAAAATTTATCATTTGACAGCCCTAGTAATAATGTATTTGCATGTGTTTATGTTTTTTGTTGTAGCAGGAGAAGGTGTGGTGGAGTAGGAGGAGTTTGTCAAGGAGTTGTTCATATGTTAATTTTGTTCTCTAATAAATGTTCGTGTTTGGATATGTGTTTGTTTCCTTTTGTATAAATGTTATATGGTGTTGAGGGTGCTGGAAAGTGTTCATACAGAAAACAATCTTAATGTTACATTATGGGGGGAAAAAAGTATGTCATATGTGTTATTGTTAGCCATTACTTATTTGTGTGCTTCTAAAAGAAGCAACTTGATTAGTGTCATATTGGAATGCTGCCTGTGACAGGTGGTTTGTTTTGTAATCACGGAGTTAAATTTATAGTCTGTACAACAACGTCTTTGTTATATTGGCTAAAATAGTCAGCCAGTGGCTCTTGGTTTTCAAGAAGTCGCAACTGTGAAATCAAGACAACCAGTGACAGTAAAGGTGAGTGTCTGAGAAGTGTCAATCATGCCCGTGTGTTCACCAGTGGTAGCCCCCTCCTTTCTGCAGTGTATATCTGGTATTGCCACTTCATCATTCATGGGTGTCATTTATTTATGCAAGAGTAACAGGTGACAAGATATCTAGGCACACACTGTCAAACCGTGCCAAAGCTCGACGCGTTTAGACCGCGAAAGCCTCTTCATCACTGCTTGCAGTTTAAATTTTTCCTTTGATTTTGTCAAGACTTATGATATCCTCCACACTAGCCATCTGAACATATAAAATTGCTGATTACCACTTTCATTGAATCTTGACTTGTCTAATCAACTTTGTAACAGCTGTGGTATTCCTGGTGAAAATTGACTGGCATAAGAAATTAATGGGTAATACTAGATTATTTTCATTCATTACATAGACAATATCCCCATGCACACTCACACACACAAATAGATTCCCCCATGTTAACCATACATTTCAGACTGAAGAATTGGGTGTCATTTATGGTAATCTGTGACTTTCTCACGCCTGTGTGACCACCTGGCAGCCACACTCTCCTAACAATGTGTCATACCTCTTCATTATGGCAAATACTTTCACACACAAAACGCTGGGCAAAAGCAACGGAGTGTGATTTTTCCCTTAGGGGCTGACGACACGGGTGAAAACATTCTTTTTTTTCTCCGTCTTCCTCGTCATCGTTTTAAGAATATTTGCGTCCATACGGATCCACTGAAAACGACCAAAAACGCTGTCGTTCATACTCCAGGCCTCTAGGTGGCGCTTGACATTCACCATAAACGGAGAAGAAGACACGGAGCGTGCGCATTAAGCTTGCGCGCTGTAAACAGACAGTAGATGGAGAAACCAAACACAACAAGAAGAAGATGAAAATGGCTAGTGCAAGGAAACCAGAAGCGTTTGTGTGGACCGTTAATGAGGTCGAACTGCTGCTGTGACTCACAGTCAACTACAAGGCGAGTAAGTTGCAAGAAAGGCTCAATATCTTCTGCGGCACGAACACGAGCATGTAGGCCGCCATTGTTGTGGTTGTTGTTGTTGTCATGGGACGTAACGGGGTGGGGCGATCGCGTCATCGTTTTGGAAAGTATGCGGATTCGCCGTCCACATGAAAACGGGAGGGCTGCGTTTTCGGATTTCTCCACCCTGAGACCCGTTTTCAAAAAAGTGCGTTTTCAGGCACTGCATTTTCAGGATCCGTATGGACGGTCGGCCAAAACGATGCAATACGTGTGCGTTTTCGAAAAAAAACATTGTCGTCTGGACGGGGCCACCGATTGCATCACCAAATGACATTGTCAAAACAGACGTCACGTCACAAGTCCACTGCCAAACCTGTCCGTATTCATCGCATTTAACTTGACTGACGACCCAAACAATAAAAAACAACGTGACGAAACTGACGGGGTGAATAACCTAGATGTCGGGGCGCCGTTTAGCTCAGTTGGTAGAGTGCGCGCCCCATGTGCCGAGGCTCTGCAGCGGACCTGGGTTCGACTCCCAACCCTGGGTCCGTTTGCTGCGTGTCACTCCCCCTCTCTCTCCCCCTGTTTCCTTTCATATCTTCAGCTGCACTATCAATAAAGCCATAAAAAGGCCCCAAAAAAATAAATATATTAAAAAAAAATGTTTTTAAATAACCTAGACGTCTCCCTGTGCAGGCTGATATACGTGTGGATGTACTGCTGTTTAAACGTATTATAACATGTTAGCGTTGCTAACCGGCTGCCTGTCAATGACACGTGATCGCTGTATTAGCTGGAGTTACGTCAGTCTCCGTCCCTGTCTGTAGTAAGTGGTGTTGATTTAATAGTTTATTTTAATGTAGCACAAATTCACATTATTGCCGGCATGAATACTCTTTATGTGAGAGATAAAAGCCAGCAAATAATTTACTTGCAAATTACTGTATTTTGACAATGTGTGTGTTGTCTTCCGGTAGTGTAGGACTCTACCATTAAGTTAATGTAGTGGGGATAGGCTACGTGGAGCATTTTCGCATCCACTAAACATACACACAACATGTGTGTATTTCACAGATTTATAGATGCTAAAATATTTATTTAATCCCCCTTAATAATACCCAGTAAATAATTAATGACCAATTTTTCTTCTTATCACAGTCTCAACCGAGAACATACACCATAGCTAGCCGGTTGACGTTGCTTTGCTGTTATTGGTTGGCTGGTTGCATGTCACCTGTTCGCCTTTAAAAGAACGCTGAACCCAGTTAACGGTCCCTTTAGCAAAAACCTTTGGAGACGAGAGTCCTATCTGGAGTTTGCTAAAGTTCCCACCAAGACAGAGAGAGAGACAGAGAGAATATACACACTTACAAACATACAAACAGATACTGACATACATCCCCACACATTTCGGATTAAGACAGCAGCATTGTTTTCTTCATCCGGAGTTTGGACTTGCTCAATACGGTGAGTGAGTTTTGAATTTACAAGGCGTTAGCATAAGACTTAGCTGCAAACTTTAGTAAGATAAGTTGTGTGTGTAAATTATGGTTTGTGAATGAGTGTCATGCTGTTTTTTTTGTTTGTTTTTAACACTGTTGGTTCTCTGTGACGTCACCCTGTTTGACCGTCAATGGTTGTGCTGCTGACTAGAGCCAGTTAGCAAACATTATTAGCATTGCTCTGTAGCAGAAACCTTCAGGTTTTTTTTCTAATCGATTAAAAAGTGAATGAGTCTTCTCCTGCTGTTATGGTATGTGTCATCGATGCTGGCTTATCTGTAGTCTTAGGAGAGCTGGTTGGCTGTTAGCATAGGTTATGTTTGGTAGCACATGCCTTTGGTTTGTTTGCTAAATCAGCTATAAGCTACAAGCAACGCAAGTCTTTAGACAGTATTCATTTTATTTAATATCAAAATACATTTCAAGTATCATAAGGCCACACTGGTAAATAATTCCGTTAGTACGCTGTGATTTGCGCGAGTATATTTTGAATTTCGCGGTTGCGCTGTGCTTGTCGGGATGAACTTTCAACTGAGGGGCGTCGCGCGCTGTGATTGGTTGGAGTAGGCTTTTTGAACTTCGCGGGCATTGTAGCGCTTCACTGCAGAGGGACAGAGAAAAAGAGAAATGTATAGAGTTAAAAGAAAGAAGCAAGTTATTAAGTTCACCATGTACTCTACTCCTAATTTAGCAATATGATCAAACTGTAGAACCAGCTGTAAACATGTCTTCAGTAATATCTGTATTTATATAGCTATGTAGAGTCATTCTATGATTCGGACATTTCATTCCAACCAAAAAGTCAAAATATCAGTAATTGTTTTTGATAAATCAACTACATGTTTCCATAGTATACACTGTTAATGTGCTAAATGTATGAATTGGAAAGGTTAAGCTCAAATAACTTTTTTAATATGTTAATGAAAATAAACATTTGATTATTATTTTGTCAAGTCTGTTATGGACAAATGTTGTGTCATATAAATCATATATGAAATGCCACACATTTAATGACACACTTTTTTGAAAGTGTTTGAGTCTATTGACCAGGGGTTTTGAGGCTATTAGTAAAACTTTTTAAAAATGTGACTTTTGAGCTTTATGATTGACATTCTGCGAGATGCTATAATGATGGATGAAGGTTTTTTCAACATACATTCAACATAGGTTGTTGACACATCCCATGCTGGTGCCCAGCATAGCATCACCAACATACCAGCACCAGCATAGGATGCTGGTGACCAGCAAGACCAGCGTATGTTGTGTTTTGGTGCTGGTATGCTGGTGACCAGCATGGGATGTGTCAACAACTTATTTCATATTGCAGAGTATGAGGAGGAGTTAAGTTGGCTGTGAAAGTCCAATACAGGACACAGAGACAGTGAGGTTGGTGGTGGAGCATGGGATGCTGGTGATTTTATGTTGGTGACCAGCAAACCTGCTGGTGACCAGCTTCACCAGCAACGTCACCAGCAAGACTATGCTGGTGGGCCAGCATAATTAATGGGACCTTGCTGGTGGACCAGCTTCATCATGCTGGTCCACCAGCTAAACCAGCACCAAACCAGCACTAACCAGCATGGACCAGCATAGTCTATAGCAGCATAGTTTTTTCAGCAGGGATCCTGAACTTTATGAAGAATGACACAGTTGTTTAAAGAAATACATTCTTACAACTATTCTCATTGTTTCCTGGATGTTTGACTCGTCCAGTCTGAAGCTTGTTCTGTGGATGCGAGTCGAGTCAGCTAAATGACCACGTCTTCATGTCAGGAGCTGCGAACCATGTGAAACCACTCAGTGTGAATAGTGCTGCTGCAGCTCCTTGGCTGGGAAACACTTTAACGCACCTTAACTTTGACTTTGAACGCTCTCTGACAAATCAATACTTCACTAAACCTGCAGGAGGTTTGAGAGGAGCAGCTCTTACACTGTCCTATGGACAAGTAAATAACGACATCGGTGCACCTATATATAATTTATTAAGTCTATGATTTAGACCTGCTCTATATAAACAGTATCAACAGTTAATTTCCATTGTGATTTGCCGATATAATAAAACAAAACATATTTTTTTTTAAATTTATTATGAATTCATTACTTGCATTAAGATCTTTAGCTTCCTCTTTTTCTTTTACACATTCCCCATGTTTTGGGCTTCATCATCTGACTTTGAAAAACTAAATTAAGTTACCATTCAATCAATCAAAATTGAAAGTGTCATGCAGTGTCAGCATTGTCCCCAAACATTTCACAATAGGACAAAACATACGGTGGACAAATAATATAATTTGACATGAAACACCCACAGTTTTAAATAAAAATCTATCTTTTAAAAAATATTAGTTTTAATGGAATTACAAAGAAAGATTGTTGTGGTATTTTTGGCAAGATGTCTGGACAAAGCCAAGAGATGAAGGCTGCCAAGCCAGAGACCACTGTTCAAGATGGCAATGCAACATTTGTAAGAGTGAAACCACTGACTATATTTAAAGAAAGGATATTGTCCAGCAGTGGTTGTGGCAACAATACCGGATATTTTTGACAGGATGTTGGGTCAAAGCCAAAACCTGACAGCTGCCAAGCCAGAGCCCATTGTTCGAGATGGCATTTCAGCATTTGTAAGCTTGAAATCACTGAATGTTTTAAAGCAACATCCAGACATTGTGCAGCCCTGTATGTGGCAACGAATCTAGATATTTTTGAAAAGACAACGTAACTAAGTCCAAAGAGGAGGTGCTGCAAAGCCAGAGACCACTGTTCAAGGTGGCTTTCCAACATTTGTAAGGGTGAAACCACTGAATATTTTTAGGGAGATAGTCAGGATATTATACAGCTGTGTTTGTGGCAACAAAACTACATACTGTATATATTTCGGATGAGATGTCAGCACAAAGCCAATAGAAGAGGTGCTGCCAAGCCAGTACGGTGGCCGGGAGGTGCAAACCAAAATTACAAAATGTGAAACACTTTTACGAAGCTTGAGACAAATTTACATTTTGGAAAACATTTTTACATATCATAAAACAAAATTACATTACCGAAACAAATTTACATTTCAGAAAACTAATTTACATTCCGGAAAGCAAATTTACATTTCAGAAAACAAATTTACAGACGCCGAGACAAATTTACAAGTGGTGAAACACTTTTACAAGTCCCAAAACAAATTTACAAATAACATCAACCGGAAAGGGAATGTACTCCGGGGTTGAAACGGAATTATACAACAAGTAGTTCCGACCAAGCAATCTGATTGGTCAACAAGACATTTTGACCATGCTCAAATCAGCATGACAGCACGCCTGACTCATTACTCAAAATATTACTCCGCCAAGTCTGTGGCAATAGTGTATCCATCTCCATGGCAACATAGTAACTGTCAGAGCTGGAGCAAAAAAAAAAAGTACGGCTTGAAATTCAAACTTTCTGCCGTAAAATATGCAGAGGAAAAGTAGGGAGAAGCAGCCGCTAGACATTTCTCTGTCGACCCCAAGAGAGTGAGAGATTGGCGATAAAAAAAATAAACGGAGCTGTCCGAGGAGGACAGCAACAGGGCCAGGCTGCCTGCTGGAGGGAGGAAGAAGGCTAGTGAGGAGCCTGAGATAAACATGAAGGAATTAGTTATCAGCAAACGGGCATGCCATGAGAGAGTGTCCCGCTAAATGATCCGGGCGATGGAGAAACAAATGTCCGCCACCGTGAGTGACAGCAGATTTGAGGAATTATCTGCGAGTGCTGGTCGGCTGAATCGTTTCCTCCGCCGCAACAACTTCACTTGCAGAAGACAACTATTGCCCAGCAGGATGCAGGAGAAATCACTGGGAAGCTGGAGAAGTTTGTGACATTTTCATCCCAGATTTTTGAGAGGAAGGAATTAAACGCCTGTCCCAAAGTGCCCCCTGGTCCCAAATAAACGCCTTGTCTGTTAAGTGATTGAAACAAATAAACGCCCCGGCTATTATTTATTTTCCCTTCAGTGTGAGAGACACTATTGTGGCCGTGGTGAAAACGTTTTATAAAAAATATAAAAGAAAAAAAAATCAACATCTTTGTTATAACTTGGGCGATAAAAATAAGCCTTTTCTGTTTATCTGTGCAGTATTGATTCAGTTCAGGAAATTCCAAGATCGTGATAAAACATGAACGTCAGCTCAGACTTCACTCTTCTGGGACTAGAAAATCCTTTCTGTTGCTAGGTCATTACTAAGGGTCGGATTATTTGATGGAGTGGTAAACTACGTCCCATTACACATATGAGTCAACTGACGTGACTGATTTTGTTTCAGTTATTAGTCAGACCCCATGCGTTTCCATGGAAACGAGACGCACACTCGCAAAAACCTTTAAAATTTGAGAGCAAATTGTCCATCAACATGGATATATTTTGATTATACATTTTATTTGTGTTGGTATTAGTTGTATAATCGCAATATTACCCTCGAGGGTGTGCTTTAACATAATTTGAGCACTTCAGTGCTGCTTGCGGGTTAGATCGATGGACCAGATATGCTGCAGCAGTGCATAAAATATTTTAATGAGGGACTCTCGTACGCTGTAATCGTGGACATGATGTCATGTTTACACGGTGTTCACATCAGCTTGAGGTCTCTGAAAAGCAAACTGAATGGAGCCAGGTTATATCGCAGAAAGGCTTACTCCTCTACTCCTGATGTGAACACCGTGTAAACATTACATCATGTCCACGATTACAACGTACGAGTGTCCATCATTAAAATATTTTATGCACTGCTGCAGCATATCTGGTCCGTCGATCTGGTCCACGCCCCTTAAAAACTCTAAAGACCGACCACACGAAGAACAAAACCGCGTTAAACGGCTCATATGTTGTCCACAAAACGGGCAAAACCTCACTCGATGGCTGTCCATCTTGAGCTCACCATGGACTCCATCAACAACAACAACTCGAATTGGCCGCTGCCGGGTTATCACTTCCGGTTCAACCCCGGAGTTGGTACATTCCATTTCCGGTTGATGTTATTTGTAAATTTGTTTTGGGACTTGTAAAAGTGTTTCACCACTTGTAAATTTGTCTCGGCGTTTGTAAATTAGTTTTCTGAAATGTAAATTTGTTTTATGAAATGTAAATTTGTTTCGGTAATGGTAATTTTGTTTTATGATATGTAAAAAAGTTTTCCAAAATGTAAATTTGTCTCAAGCTTCGTAAAAGTGTTTCACATTTTGTAATTTTGGTTTGCACCTCCCGGCCACCGTAAGCCAGAGACCACTGTTGAAACCACTGGAAATTTTCGAGGAGATGCTGGGACATTTTCGAGCTGTGTTTTAGGTGACAGAACCAGGTATTTTCAGTCAAATCATGTTCTTTTCCTAACCTCCTGAGCCTAAACCAAACCAGACCATAAGCATAGCATTGAAATGTAAAGTTTCAACATATGCCTGATTTCTAGAACCGTACATTGGCAACGTTTATTCTGGCGATTGGGTTGCTTTGTCCTTCATGTCTCTTGGAGCTCGTTTTCAGTCGTCTCGATAACACATCACCATGCCATTCTCAGTGTCTGTTGAGGCTTTCATCATGTTCCACACGCTGTTTATTCTTTCAGCTTTCCTTTTATTTTAAGGTATACTTTATTTCAAAACTGAACATAAAACCTGACAAGCCTCTTTGCATTAATTTCACCATTATTCTTCTTCTCACTAACAGTGCTCAAGGTCCTTTTCTTGCTGCAGTGTGACAACTTAATTTATGTTTGAAGTGAGATGTTTCTCTTCTTCATGTTGAGAAACTTCGAGCTTCCAGCACTTCATTCCCCAAAAACATCAACTAAGAACACGCAGCTTTTCATCACCTCAGTGTTTCCCTTTAAAGTTACATGGAAAGCCCCAAAAACACAGAAGAAGAGCACAGAATCTTTTGGGGATACAACTATCTTACACAAACAGGTTTGCTTATTTCCTGCAAGCAAACATGTGCTTCCACAGTCTCTTTAAAAAAATTTAAAAAAAAACATTTGAAGAAATCCACTAAGAAGAAGCATTTCTTATGAACTGGTTTAAGGGACAGTCAGAACAGAGCCAAAAATCTAATCCCTAAAAGCCTCTTCAGAAATGAAATCACAGCCGGCTCTGCTGGTGTCCAAAATAGAGGCTGTCTCAGTCTGAGTTGGAGCCAAATTCAATTCAATTTCCCTGAAGAGATAAAAGCATGGTGTCAAACGTGTCCTCCCTCTCTCTATTTCACTTCACCACACCTGGCTTCTCTCCGTTTCCCCCCTCTTTTTTCTTGTCATCCTCTCATTCACTCTCCTCCTCCTCCTCAACCCTACAGACGAGTCTCAGTCACTCCTTTCTCTGCAGATGGCTCGTTATCAGCAGGCAGACAACCTGCAAATTGTGCCATTATGTGAAAGTGCATATATGTGTGTGTGGTTCGTGTGTGTGAAGCGCTTGAAGGACAGTCTTCGGATGGAATTCCAGCAGTAAAGTGCTGAGCGGGCCGATTAGCGGGACAATTTTCTCTTCATTCCTCACTTGTCTTTCATCCTCCTCCAGCAGCACCGGATCGGCTTTAAACTCTAACCTGAGAGAGTAGAGATGCAGCGGTGCCTCAGAGCAAGGCATTAACCCCCCACTGACCCAAGAGTGATGCTGCAGGTTGTATTACGGAGAAAACTTGAAGCTGCAGCAGTAATTCACAGGGACTTCAGACAGGAGTGAAGGAAAATCGGCGATGTGGACTAAATGATGTCCCTTTTCTTTCATTCACAATATATAACAGTACTACACAACGACTTAGAGAAGTTAACTCAGCTTCAACATTGTTTTTAAGGTTAAAAAAGTTCATGAGAAGTTACATGCCTGAAGTAAAAAGTGAGTGAGGGGTCTACATTTTACAAAGCTGTGATCTGAGCATGCTCTGTTTGAACATCGTCCTTTACTTTGGAAGCAGTGTCAACAAACCAACCAGAACGTCTGTTTAGTCACATCACACTCACACACACACACAATTTCAGCAGATGACATTTGCACAGGTGAGATATAAAGATGGTCGAATTTGAATTTTGAGAGAATTTTAATAACTTCTCATCCAAGATTTTTTTTTCAGAGACTGAAATAAAATACCAAGGCTTTCCTGTCTATTATACTTTGGCTTTTCAGCATGACTTTTCCCATTCATTCTGATGGGAACATTTTCAAATGTCATACTCCTACTGCTTCAGCATACGTTCAGCTACAGAGACTTCTACTAATTCTATTACTTGAACTGCAGTAAAAGTAGAAATACAAAAGTATTTTAGTTAAGTAGTTTGTGAAGTCCTGAAATTAAAACATTTATTTTCATAAAAGCATGTTTCTGTTTAATGTATTCTGCAACCTGCATTAATCCACAGAATCACATTTTGATTTGACTTTTTTTTTAACTGACAAAAATTGTGAATACATTTTCTCATAGTTTTAGTTTTACATTTTAAAAAAAGTAACCCTGTCTTTTATTAAACGAGCATCAATGAATATTTTAATGTCTTACCACCATAATAAACACTGGTGATACATGCACAATGATCAGGAATAAAGTCATTCCTTGTATTAGTGTTAGAAATAGAAATCAGTTTTTAAGTCACGACTCTGATAATGATGCAAAGAATTTGAAAAATGAATATTTGATCCTAGAAAACAAGAATAAAGCGTGATTATTTTCCCCTGGAGGATGCTAACGATCTCTGCCATGATGATGAAACATTTAGCTTCTAAGAGCGGAAACACTTCTGGACACCTTGGCTAACACACACACACACACACACACACACACAAACGTACACGCACTCACCTAAGAACACATACCTCCTTATAGATACAGACATAATGACCCGTATCATCAGTGGAATAATGTAATCATGTCTGTATGCCTCCACAGTCCATCTTTGTGTCTGTGTTTGGTTCGGTGAACCGTGGAAATGCCTCTGCAGACAGGACTTCCCCCGCACCAACACACACAACAATAAATATCCCACTGAGAGATTTATTTGTATTTAAAAAATACAATTGTATTGGACATAGACACTGAAGAGCAGACGGTCCTTTCACTTCACCACAGGCACATTTGGTTTTCCTCCAAAGTAAATGTACAGACTCATTGAACCTGCAAATAAATATTTTTTTTTAAAAGTCCTATAAATTAAAATCTCCCAACTCTGGGGAAAACACCATTCCCAGTGCCAGTGTGTGATCTTATACTGTGTTCTTTTTGTGAAGGCATTTTGTTCAGTTGTCACATCCTTCAGATGTTTGTTTGAGAGTTCAGACTTCCCTTTTCAAATCACAGTTGGGAAATGTCGAATGTTAGCAGAAGATGTGGGAGGAAATTGCTTCTGGATCATTTTCATTTATTCAATTTGTTGGTTGGAGCTTCTTATTTGAAAGCAAAATATTTGTCTTATCGGCTGGCTGATTTAATAATTTGTTATATTCACATTATAAATGCTGTCACGGTCTCTAGCGATGATGCCATTACTGTGGTAGAGTGGAACTGATTGAAATTTCACAGACTGTAAAGCAGATATTCCCTGGCTTGAGGTAATCACGGTCTCCTCCTCCAACAGCTCAAGATGATCTGTGTGAATGTTGAGGTAATCAGTCCCAAAATAGCTAATTCATAATGATAATAAATACATATTATTTTTGGGAAAAAAGTGAGCATTGTCTCAGTTCCATACACACTCTTTTTCCAATATAATTGCCAACATGAAAATGTTCTGAATTGGATACAGGTCATGAAAATATCACATCTGGATATTCCTAATCAGGCCTTAAACTGAATGTTTGATTCTCTGGTTAAGACTGGGGAATATGTTGATATTACTTTACTTGTTTTAAAAGAATTCTCTGGACACGTGTACAGCATTTGCAAAACATGATCTCCATCCTGTTTTTCGGTCAGCTCTGTCTGTTGCCCAGAAAACAGTTGCCGGGCTGTTGTGGAGAAGTTTGTACAAAGAGGGGCCCAAAATGCATCTGAGTTTGCGTTGAAGTGACCTTTGGCCACTAGATCACCCATTTCAGTCAGACTTTCAGCAGCTGTCTGACAGCATTGTATAGCACCAAAAATGTTCGAAAAATACAGTGTACGGTTATGACTCAGTCAAAAAACATTTTACCCCGAACTGACGGTGCTACAAAAGTGAGACATCTTGCGCCGTTCTCATCCCTGTTGAGAGTTGCACATGCTCAGTAACAATCATCTCAGCGGCGGTGTCGTTTGTCGATGTAGCCTCTTCATAGCTGAACATTAGCTTTTTACGTCTAGAGATTTAATTTACGCTTTGAAAATCATAAAAGTGGTGTTCATCTGTGAAGATTATTTTGCTGTACAGAACATGGAGGAATCATACACTTGTGTTTATTTTCTGCAATACCCCAAAATCCAGTTGATAAACCTCACAGGCTTTTTGTCGACAGAACCAAGGCGATGCTAAATTCCAGGTTGGCCTACAAAAATACATCATCCAACTTTTTAATATCTTTAACTTCAGTCTTTCTTTTAAAGTCAGTGTCGAGTGAATGATGTAAGAGCTGCTTGAACGGAGATGGATGATATTTTATTAAACCAGCGTCAGCATGCATAATAGCACCACGGCTGACGAGGGCCGGTGTTGTGTTCATATCCCAGCCAATCACATGATGATTGCATTTACATATGTTTTAAGGCCAAATTCTAATGTTACATTTTTCAGCATTTTATTTTGTATGAGTGAACAAACAAATGCGTTGAGTGGACACACATTAAAACTATAACGCAGTCTACAGTCAGAGCTTGTTTCTAGTCTGGGTGAAAGCCAGAATAAGCTCTCAGGTCAGGAAAATCATTATGTTAACGTTCCTGCTCTGGTCCTCAGAGGTATAGTACAGAATTGTGTGTGTGGGCCTTGTTAGCATGAAGGCACAGTGAGCTGCTTTGGTGACCTCGTCAATAACAAGCTGTCAATATGAGTGACCGCTCAATAGAACACATTAACCTCTGTCTTTTACAAATTAGCACATTAACATCCCTGCAGTTTCACTGTTGCTTTCAGACGGACTACGGACATTTTTGTATCAAACAATACAGCACTTCGCTCATCTACATCAGCTGGTACCGCCATCGCTGAGAGCAAACAAAGCCCGCTCAGCGAAGTTGCGCCTCTTCTGTGTTTTGGCACTTCAGTGGTGGAACGAACTCCCCCCCAAAAAATAAATAATAATAATAATAATAATAATTGTATGCACTTGTATGTTCGTTAGCACTTCTATCATGGCACTTATGCACAGAAACTTTGACAAATAGCAGTTACGATCCTCAGATGAGGGCTTGACAATAGTTTCTATATTTATTGTTGTTGCGCCATCGACGGTGATATGTCGAGGTTTTCTCTTGTGACAAATGATCTTATTGTAAGTCGCTTTGGACAAAAGCGTCTGCTAAATGCCCCTGATGTAAATGTAAATATAAATGTAACTTGAACTGTCATCATTGAAACTGAGTGTGTTATTCATCCGCTCTGCTGTTATTTTCCACTCCGTGCCTGTGTGATGGTTTAAGAAATGCATTCAGGGGCATGTGTGTTATGAGCATGTGTCCTTTGTGAGGTTTGATTTTAGTAATGGAATTTAAATTTAATCAAACCACTACAACATCTAAGGCTTATTAGCCACCTTTCACATCAGGAGGTGGAGGGGAAGGTGGTGGTGTTATTACAGCCAACAAGGCAGACAAAAGGACGACCGCACTTCATGTCACACCACTGGATCATTTTTAGGACACCTGAAGACGTTTAAAGCTGTTTTTGTGTTGACAAAATTGTCTGTTTTTTGAAAGAACGCTTGGGGATACGTCCACCCGTTTTTATTGCGTCAAATGCAGGTGTTTTTTTAAGGACACCTGGAGACATTTCCAGCTGTTTTGAAGTCCGATTAACTCCATCCACGATTGTGACGATTAAAAACAGATATTTTAAGCCAAACTATGATGTTTTGTTAACCTTAGCCAACTGTTTTTTGCACCTAAACCTAACCAGAGCATAAGCACAGCATTGTGATGACAGGGAAATAGACAATTCAACCTAAACAGACAGAAAGATGCAACTGAAGTTGTGGTGTTGGAGAAACCTACCTCGCTAATATTTATCCTGGTGATTGTGTTGGAGAAAACATACCTTTGATATGAATGTTCCTAACCTTAATTTCATTTTATTCAAAGGAATCTGCTCGTTTCACAAAGTTTCATGACACCAGGCTGTTTATTTACTCGTCACTCTTCCAACATGCTGCTGTGTCCAAAAAAAAAAAAGTTTTCATCACTTTCGATTCTTTTTCGTCGGGGACAGTTAGCATACAGTACATTCACTTGAGCTCAAATTGTTTGTACAGCGAGAGAAACAAATGAACAGTAACACTGACAGAGAAACAAACATACAGATGTATCAATTTGCATTTAACTGCAATGAACACACAAAACTTCATACGTAAATTCCCATAGCAATTTTCCAGAAGGATTCCTGGAAAGGACTGTGATTAATTAGTTGGGAAAAATATGAGTTGTAAGCTCCATTAAAACCGATTATTCACTCATTATTTTACACTTTGACTCTTCACATGCTGTTTTCCTCCTACAACACAACCACAAACAATAATAAAATGGCTCCAGACAGCTCGCCCGGTGTAATCCAAGTCTCCAGATTCCACGAGATCCCAAAGTGATTTGAAAAGATGTGTTGGCTCCAAACAAGTTCATTTTGGCTCAAAAAAGGGTGTCGGTAACATTTTTTCAAATCACTTTGGGACGTCTGGGCTTCCAGAGATGAGCTGTTTAGAGGCGTTTGATGTTTTTTTGGTTGTTTTTACATCTCCAGCTCTTCTTCAGTTGTTTAGGAGAATGCTGCAGCGCTGTTTTGCTGTGAAGCTCCAGAAATGTTCTATGGACTATGAAACTTCACTTGGCTTCTCATCAGCATGGGGGGAGGAAATAATGACTGAAATTTACTTCTTGTGTTAAATTCATCCTTTAAACATAACCCATGTTCAGCTGGCCTGCTGTGCACTGATTAAAAGACTCATAAAGAGAAAGGTTCTGGCAGCAAATCAGTGGAATTAATTAACCGGAGGTGTGTTGATTGAACTCCTCATTTTCCTCCCAGGAAACATGATAGCAAATTATCAGGAAGTTGTCGAAGTGTAAACCGAATCCTAATTTTGCTGGCTGATACAATAAACTGATCTGGCTCATATGTACTTACTTTTGACAAGAAAAGAGTGGCAAGCGCATTAAAGAGGGGAACACGAAGAATGATTGAATGTTAGCTGCCTCACAAGAAACTTTGTCAGAATCTGACTTGTACCTGCAGGTTTTAGGTGCAATATGTAAGAATTTTAGTTTGAAATGTTTATTAAAATAATCAGCACATTGTGAAAATGACAGTATTGGCATTATCTCAACGACATCTATGGATTGCAGAGGTTTCTAGTGAAATTAGCATGCTAACCAGCTAGCCCCGGGGCTGAAAACCTCTTTTACGTGGTGGTCAAAAACTCCTGTGACAGCAGTGTAAACAAGACTTCCTCAGTACTCCAGCTAGCTGCAAAGCTAACTGAGCTAACAAGCTATCATCAGCTACAGTCAAGAATGTACAGAATACAGTTAGCAGCAGTAAGCAGTTACTCTGGTGATATGCTGCCCCCTTTTTGTTTGGAGTATGGGTGGCCAATCTGCCCAAGTGCACCTTTAAGAAAGAAAAGCAAATACATTCATGCACTTTTGGTGAATCACATTTACAAAAAGTCTAAATTAATTCATTGGTACATGTTCACCCCTCAGCGAGGCTCCATCTCAGTCACAACATCCAAACCTTGACACTTTTATTGAAACGTTACAAATCAGTTAATCGTGGTGGTGCCGCCCGACTCACTCAGAAACACACCGAAAACACCAAACTAGTCACACATCATGCTTCCACAATTATATTTATCTTTTTGTTAAAAAGTTAATGGCCAGAACAACGTCTGAACCAGGCTGCTGCAAACAGCCCACTCCCTGTTTACTGCAGCTTGAGGGGACATCAGTTCTTTTGTAGCGTTAAATGAAGTTTGGGGACTGTGAGAAGAGAAATCGATACCAATCAATATCACCGGTTGACAGCTTTCTTTCTCCACACAATTCAAGTCGCCGGTGGCTTCGTCTTCGTGGAAGGAGACGGGAGATTAATGTTTCCAGTTTGGAGTTAAATACAGAAACAAAGAGGCTGAAGACACAGGAGATAGAGTGCTGTGGATCAATCGTCAACGCTTCTACGTACACACCAAACTGTGTGTCTCGAACGTGGGTTTTTAATCAAAAACTGTCAAGAAACAAAGAATGATTTATGATTTTTCTTTTGATATTTCCTGATTTAAAATCAGTTTCAGGAGCAACACTCAGGATATGATGGAATGAAAACACTCATTGTTTTTCAGTAAGATCCCACACCATGGCCTTGACTTAAGCTATTGTCTTATTTCCTGATGTCGAGCCACATCGCCCTGCTAGAAAAGCTCAATTTTATCACATTCTCTTCCCACAGTCGCAAATCCAGGCTGCCGTAACCTGACTACTACTTGACCTGACTGAGCTGCTTCTTTACAAAGTGGCCTCTTATCCTAATCGCCTGTCTTACAGTTCTACATGAGCTCATAAACAAGCTTAAGCTGCCCTCAGCTGAGATGTAATCGTTTCTGTCCTGTCTATTCAGGAAATCTTAAAACATCATCATTTTCAAACAAGTTTTTTGGTGAGGATGCAGAAATCTCTGAAGGGATTTCTCAATAGTTTGAGTATTATTTCATCACCTTCTCTGAATTTTTGGTTTTCTTCCATCTTTTGCGGGTTAAAGTACATAATTTTAGAGTGGACTTAAATTGTGACCAGTCAAAATCACACATGTGCAACAATCAGACTGTTCAACCAGCTTCTTGATCTCTCTTAATTTAACTTCCCTATATAAAGAAATTTTAATTATGACACGTACTCACTTATTTTAACCCAAACCAAAAAGGAACGATTTCACAGTGTTCTGGTTGGCCATCTTTTACAGATGCTAAAGACTGCGCTGACGCCAGGATATAACGTTAGCTGTAAACGTTTCTGCAAACCACAGATACATCCAAGGTTGATATTTGTACCAAATGTGGCATATCATGTTCATGTTATATGATTATTAGGCAGCTGTCCAGCAGGAGGTGGAGGGGTTGGTGGTGGCAGTCTACAGTCAACAAGGCAGCCAAACACAGATCGATCACACCACTGGTTATTTTTAAGGGCACCTGGAGACATTTCCAGCACAAACAGCGTCTTTCAAGGGAAGTCTAACCATCTTCATCTTGGGGAACAAAACAGGGTGTTTAATCCAAACTGTGATATTTTCCTAACCCTGACCACGTGTTTGTTGTGCCAAAACCTAATCAGAGCATAACTAAGCGTTGTGACAAGGCACAAATAGAACATTAAACAAACGTTGAGTTAAAACATAAGGAAACGGTGGTTGTGCAGAAATGTACCTAGCTAACACTTGCTCTAGCGTCTCTGTGTGTCTGTATGAGACACGGAGGGGGCGACAGAACATCTGTATTTGATGACTTGGGAATGACAATGATTGGTATTCTTTGACTTTAATTGAACAGAGCTGGGCTAGCTGTTTCCCCCTGCTTCTAGTGTTTATGCTAAGCTAAGCTAACCATGTCCCGACTCCAGCTCTTTACAGTCACGAGCGAGGCATCCATTTGAACATTTCACTCTCAGCAATAATACAGCAAGCAAACATATTTATATCCTCATATTTCAAATTCATTTTCTCTTTTCTCTCTTCGACTTACATCATGTTATATATATCACCTTTTCTGGCTTGGTGCTAACTGTATGTTTAAGCTGCATCACATTGGATGTGATGAGAAAATGGCGAATCCGCCATAAAATCAGAGTAGATTACACACACTTGCTCCCAGCATTAATAGTTTTCGGATCACGTGGTCTAACCAGAGCTGTGACCTGATTAAACAGCAGCTGATCCCAGCAATCTACTTCCACCACCTTTTCTCAAGATGCCTGTAATGAATCAGGAGAGGAACAGGGAAGGGATAATCCTCGACAAGGTGTGCATTGGAGAATGTAACTGCCCAACAAAGAGGCAGCCACTCTCTGCTTTGTGTTGGACGCCTCTGCACAGACCTCACTGTGGGCAGGAATTAGTGGCAAAATAAACTGGAGGTTAAGAATATAGTAATAAATGTTCACAGACAGATTTATGGAATATTCACAGTTACCAAGATATTTTTCCTGGAAAGACACAGTGCCATATTTTGAAAAGTGGCAGAGATGTAAAAACCTCTACTGCAGCATTCACTGCAGTAACACCAACCTTTAATTTGGTTAAAGGTATTGGACATAAGTAAAAGGTTATGAAGCTAATTTTTATAGGTTTACTTTTGTATAAGCACACGCCCATTGGTGTATGGACAACGTTCACGCTTTTTCAATTCAGTAACGCTTCACCAACAAATCTGATTATGAGAATGATTTTTCCAAACCAACAGGACAGACCTATGTCTTCTGTGTATGTGTCACATCTCAAATCACTCCACCTCATCATTCGGCCACAAATTTGAATCCCCTGTTGGTTTGGGTTTCTCAGTGGCACCTTAGGCAGTGTGCCAGAAGACTAAAAGCTAGGATTTGGAGGATGTAGCAATGCAAACTTCAGCTAGCTTTGTGACCTCGTGACCTTGGGTTGGGTTTCTCAGCTGGTGCTCTGAGTGTGCATTGTTTTTTAATAATTTTTGTATTTGTCCATTTCTATATTCTGCTGTGATAAAAACCATTTGGGTGGTTTTATGAGATGATTTCTCCTGGAAAACCTTTCTGTAATAAAGTAGAAAAATGCTTAATTATCACTGGCGGATTGGACTACATGAACGTTGGCTTTTTACTGTTAGACTTGGTGAATTTATTATTTTTATTCAAAACCACTTCTCAGTCACAGCTTGTTTAGCTCGTCTGGTTAGGTTTTAGAAAAGATCATGGTCAGGATTATATTAGTAAATTATCATTCACTTTTGGTTGTACACAGGACTGGAGCCGTGATGATCCCAACAAATAAAAATCCTCTCTGTTTGACGTTAGAAGTGACGATGAGAAAGATCAGGCTGAGCACAATACTGTGTTTTCAGAGAGCCCCATGCCAGAGCAGTGTCAATGCATGCTCGTTATGTTTTTCTCGGGGCGTTTGATGTATCGCGAAGTAGACTTTATTGACACTTGCTGGCCCCACAAACGTTTTTGGGTTTCTTTATTTTCTTTCTAACAGAGGGGGATAATATCTGTACAGACCAGGACTAAGAGCACTTGATTTCACCCAAAAAGGGGCATGGTCGTTCTGATGACATAAATTTGGCGTACACCTGCCATCTAGCCGTGTGGGTCTTCGTTACATCACCAATAGCACCACCTTTTTTCGCAAGGTCGTATGGAGGAATTTGTGTCATGGGAACTTAATTAGTGGCAGGAGGGAAACAAGAAAGATAAAATAAGTGATGTATGAGAAGAAAGTTACATTGAAGCCCGCCATTATGCCACATCATTATTTTTTCACTTAGTTTCCCATCATACAGCAAAATGGATGCAGTGAATCAGCAGGAAACAGGTGTAACAGTGAACCCTGCGGGGTCAAAACAGACACAGTCAGACTCAATCATACTGAAACAAACAACCCCAGTGTGACACAGCCTTAGAGTAGTTAGCATTTTGTGGCCAGAGCATGCTTTTACAAGTGAATAAACTTGATCTGAGCCACATCTTCATCCGTCCGGACAGTCGGAAAACAAGAATTCACCCAGGTGACAACGTGACAAAAAGAAACTTTCAGTGGTCTGCTGTTTGTTTGCTGCTCCCTGATCGGATGCAATCCAATGCAAATTTTTTTTTTTTTCATGTATTTATTTTACATTTTTTTACAAGACCTGCTGTTGTTTGAGAGGCTGGCTAATCAGTCGGGGACGCAAACCAAAACCAAATCATGCTACACCGTGGTGAGCCTGGTCCCCGCCAGACGCCACGGAGCTGAAAGAGACAAGAGGCAGAATTTATCACCGACAGGCAGCTTCGCCCAAAACTCTTCATCCACTTCTCTCCACCAGGAACCTCTTTTTAACCACATAATGAACAAAGAAAATGACTTTCTGTTTCCTGCTTACAACACAACCGCAGGGCTGTTTGTTGCAATCAAAGCCTTGAGTGATGAAACTGAACTTTTAGCACTGAAGCGTGGGCTTTCATTGAGGTATCACAGAAACAACAGCAGTGTTTCCAACAAGGATTTTGTCCAGCACGCTAACGCTAATAAAAGAGGTCCCCGGTGGAAACAGAGCTTTCGTCTGTATGTTTTCTTCTGCTCTCGTTTCTTCAGCATGTTCGTGTTTTTTATCCTCAAATTCATTCCAGTTTCGTTTTCTAGAGTCAGCTCAGGTCTCTGTCCCACCCTTAAGGACTCTGCTGCTCCATGTTGTCAATCAAAGGGTCTTTCTTCATAAACTGCAGATGTCTGATGGACCTCCACACCCCAACATAGCTGTCACTAACCGACTGACCGGGGGTGGTGTTTTCCTTTTGGAGGTGCTCCCTCTGCATCTCCAGCGCCTCCTTTTCCGTCATGACACGGGATTTCATGCCTGCATCTCCGTCTCCGTGTCCCCCATCTCCTGAGTACACCTCTCCATTAGCCAATCCAGCTGGCACGGCTTCCTTCCCGTCACCGCTCGACACTCCCTCCATATCTGGATTTCCAGGATCACCTCCGTCACCATCCGCAGGTCCGTCGCCGCTCAGCGGTGGTTTCTCTCGGTACGGCTCCCCAGGTAGCGCACCATCCTTCCCAGCCTCCTCCAGGTCCTCGTACAAGCTCTTTTTCTTCATCTCAAAGTATTTCACCACGCAGTAGGTGATGGAGCCGACGGTGTTGACCACCACGCCGCCGATGAACAGCCCAGTCGGCGCAACGTCGCTGAAGGCCAGCATGCCGACTGTGATGGTGGCGATGCTCTTGACCACGCCGACGAAGCTGGTGGTGACGGCGGAGTTGATGTAGGTGCAGTGCAGCGTGGTGAAGTTCATGGCGCAGCCGATGAAGACGCAGAAGACGAAGATTACCGTGATGTGGGGGTCCTTCCAGCCCTCGTACGACCACATGCTGATGGTGTCCATGGAGATGAGGGAGCACACCAGAAGCACCTGAGAGAGACAAAAAGGAAAAATGTAAGAAAGGCAGAGACAAAACAAGAGGACGGAGGAGCAGAGAGGAGGCAGAGAAAGAGACAGAGAGGAGAAAAATCAAGAAGCAAAGAGAAACAGAGAAATGGAAACAATAAGAAATTTAAAGGAAATAAAGGATACGGAAGAGGAAAAGAGATATAGAAAGAGAAGAAAAGGAAGCAAAGAGAAAGAGAGAACCAATATATGGAAGTGAAAGATAAGTGAGGTCTCAGAAAGAAACATAAAGGGGAATGAAGGAAAATGAAATAGTTGAAGAAAACACTGGAAAAAAAACCAAACAATTTATTGCAAACTTCTCAGAGGGAATCAGTGCAGACAGTCCTCACCGGTGAGGCCATGACGGCGATGGCGTACTGCGCCGTGAGCGGCCCGTGCTCGCTGTCCAGACTGCTCTTCTGGATCAGCACCAGGTAAGAGGCGTGGATGATGACCGCCAACACGCCGGTGACGTAACCGAAGGGGTCGCCAGTGAGATCACCAGCACCTGAGGAGTAACATTCAAATTTAGTTTAGTTTTGGTGGGTTACAAATGTGTTAAAATCCATATCAAACACAATCCAACTCATACTGGAGGGAGATGCATGCTCTGAAGGTCGTAACACCATGACAAAGCACGGGTGTGCTCTGATTGATTTTATCTAAAAGAGATTCCCTGTGTCAAACATTCGCCCCGATGAGGGTCGAGCTGGCTACATTAATACAGGTATTGGACCTTAACATCCGTTCTGGTGTCAGTCTTCCCATAACAGGGAATAATAAAAATAGAAGGGGACAGAAATATTAAGGTGGGAAATATGTGGAAGAGATGAGAAAGTCAGAAAATGGAGCAGGAGGAGGACGAGACGGAGAGTTAATCCTGTGTGAGTGTGTGTGTGTAGGCCGGAAACTTGCATTGAAACTGGGAGAGCCACAAAAAACGGCTGCTCTCACCAAGAAATGCACAAAAATCTCGACCAAATCTGTCTTTGACATTCAAAGTGGGTAAAGCAAAAGCTTAGATCCAAACTGAGCTCCCAATTGGATTAAAGCTGTCATTTGCAAACATCTTTTAAATGTTTACTCAATAAGAATGTTTACTATCCTTGTAGAAATGCCTCTGAATTAGTTGCCACAGCTTTCCACTGAAATCATAGGCAATAAAATTGACAGATGTTCACTCGTGTTTTATGTGGCACCTGATTTAAATGCTGCATAAAATCAATCAGAATCAATTATTGTAATGACTTCTCATGCGTGAACAGTGCAGATCTTCTCAGTCAGACAATAAACGTGATCAGATGAGGTCGGTTCTATAATGTGTACCATGTACATCAGTATCATAAATACGATTAGTCCCATAAGTACATAACAGAGATTAGGAATAGGAATATTCCTGCATTCCACTGCGAGTCATATGGACTTCAGACTGTATTAAAGAGGTAAAGGAGGAAGGAGGGTGATGGTTGTCTGAGGTCACACATCAGTGGCAGCAGATGAGGTTGGGGTGTCATGTATTTATAGACAGCAGTATTCACATAAGTCTAATTATTGGAGTATTCTGTTTTGCTCAGCCGAGGTTCTTCATAACCTTTAGGGCCATGCAGCTGGAATACTTGGAAGTTGGAAATTCCAACCCTGAAATTTTGACCCTCTGACTTTAACTGTAGTGCAGCATATCAACAAGGAGACAGCTGTTCTTTTCCCGTGTGAAAGCAAAAGTCAACATTCAGTTATTTTTCCTGTAGCCCCATCTCATGACTTGTGGACAATATCAAGAGAGTCCGATCAGGATACACAACAGGAGATCGTACGTGTCAGATATGTTCACACATATTGGAAATATAAAAATGTTTTGGGCGAAGGGTGCTACCTGGGTAGGAGGCTACGGACTGTTGTGTAATGATGACTTTTTACATTAAATGTAAAAAGTCATCATTACACAACCCTAACCCTAACCCTAACCCTACTCCAGATATGTTTTTTTATATAAATTTTATATAAAAAAACATATCTGGAGTATCAAAGAAAGAGTGCAAAGTGCAAAGTAAAATACAGGCAAGCAGAGAAGAGTATGAGGCAGCTACACTCCGTGCAAAAAGATCATAACCTAGAAAGAATGCAGTATTTTGGATCTGTGTGCAGCAGCAGGGGGAACAGGTAAATATTATGGGCTGAGGTCAGGACAGTTCAAACACTGTTTTTACTTTTGAGTATGTGTTAAAGATGATTAAACCAGCACTAACACAGATGATTACACTTCGTCAACGTGCCCATTCCTGCGGGTAAACTCTGGATAAATCCACAGTGCACGTGTGAAAGGGGCTTTAGTAATGTTGTTCCACTGAAGTTGAAGTTCCATAAGTAAACTTAGCTATTTGAACACAAACCACAATGTTTTTCCCTAAACCTAACCAAGTCCACCCAACAAAAATACAAACACAAGACTTGTGGGCTTATTTTTGTTTTTCTTCCCCCTCTCAGGAAGTGTTTTTTTGCCACTGAGGCTAAGTGATGCGAGATATGAAAATATATTTAAAGAAAATGTTTTTTTAAGTTCAAGTTCAAGATGAAGGACTTATTTTTGATGCACAGAAACATTCCTGTAGTCAACATGCAGACTTAACCCTAAATGCTGTGTTATAAATCTGCATGTTCCAGAGAGACCTTTAACTGTGAACGGTCCCAACACACTAGCGCACTGATCATGCTGTTTATTCAGGATCTTGATATGTCACACCTGCCGAGTGGATGGATTATCTTGTCAAAATAGAAGTGCTCACTAACAAATTTAAGCACATTTATGCTCAAAATCTGAGAGAAATCATTCTTTTGTGTGTATCAAAACATCCGTTACTTCAACTTGTGCAAAATAGGAGCAAAAGCAAAGGTGGCAGTTTTTTTCACCTAAACCTAACCAAACTGCAAGGGATGACAAGTTCATGATGGCATGGAATGGAATCTCCAAGGAATAACATTTTAAATTCATCTTGTGATAATCTCTATTTTCCTTTTTGTGAATTCATCCCCAGAAAAAGAGCCACAAGCCAAGCTAGTAACTAGAACATATTACATGTTGACAAAATCACATTATCCCACTTGATTAATCCGCAAAAGACGTCTAGGAGATAGAGAAAAGGCGATTATCACAGAGATTAAACCCGGAATGATGAATACATCTATTAGATTCATATTCTGCACATTTCACACTTCATATTTTCGACCCCCCTCCTGCCTGAGAAACACTGAGCCCAGTGGCTGTGGAGATTGATTCAGGAAATGAATTATCTGTAGGTTTTCTGTTTGCGACTCCAGGGTCATTAACAGTAATGAAAGAGAGAGATTTACTGCTGGAAAAGATGATTTAAGGACTTTTACAGGACCAGGAATGAATGCGACGGTTAAGCAGCTGCACATACGAGGAGAGGCTGTTTATTTCAGCCCAGTCTGCAGGATATGATGTTAGCAGTAAACGCTTCTGCAAACCATAGATATGCCCTGGCTCAAGGGATACGTTTGAAAATGAAAATGTGTTTGTGGGAAGTTGGAAAGAAGTGAGCTGACCAGACCTCTGTCGCTGCTCCTCATCTCTACTTCAGGCTACAGGCTACATTAGCCGCTACTGGCATAGCAAAGCAAAATCTGCAACCCTTCTGTTTGCAGCTGGGTTGCATTGTGGGTGTAGTGTTGGGGGTAACTTGTTAGAAAGTAATCCATTATAGTGCTCTAATAACTATTTTCTTGTAACGAGTAACGTAATGTGACACATTTTCAGAAAAGTGATCTTTTTGTTTACCAGCTAGCGCGGCTCCAGCGGTGGTGATGATCACAGCGGTCACCACGCCGATGGACGGGACACCATTCCTCAGCACAAACACCCCGATGCTGAGCGTGAAGAGCGGCAGGCAGCGTTTGAACACGACGTACATGGGCAGGCTGAGGCCACGCAGAGACCACAGAGTCAGAGTGGACTGCAGCGTGGAGAGGATACACACTGAGGCAAACTCCTGCACAGAGAAACAAAGACACACACACTTCAGATGGGGGTTGTGTTAGCTTAAAGTCGCTCTCTGGACGCTTACCCCGATCTTAATGACTGCAGCCCGTAATCTAGCCAAAAACGGGTTTTAACAGTAAGATTTATTGATTCACCTTGAGGGGACCAGCTTCAGGCTTCTATGGGGACTCACCCCCACCAAATGGGAGATAGGTCCCCATAGTGTCGCTGTGTCCCTGCAATGTGAGTAACAATCGTAGGTGCAAATACATTGTGACTTTGAGAGGCTGTAATACTTATTGTAAAAAAGAAAAAAGAGAGAGAGAAAAAAAAGTGCCACACTCAAGTACTGATAAGAATTGAGTCAGCGGTTGTGGTGCACTAATCACAAAGTACACCTGAGGCTACATTTGTCATTTACACTGGGGACGCCGGAAACATGTACCCAACACTTTTTGAGATAATAGTAATAACAACAACAATAATAATAATAATAATATCTTTATCTTTATAGCACCTTTCATGCAAAGATACAGCCCAACATGCTAAACAAAACAGGATAAAAAGAAATCGAAAAACACCAATATGGTTCCCATCACTTTATAAAAGCATAATTAGCTTAAGTAAAAATATGTTAAATAAAGAAAATTGCTTGCACCAACACTCGTTGACTAAATAATGAGATACATACAATGCCTGAAATCCATTAATTAATTTCCCCACAACCTTTCAACACAGTGATTCCCTTGATTACAGTGCTGGGTTAGACTGGCTTTCTGCAATGTTGGGCAAGCTACTTTCAAAATGCAATGTCTGACATATTACTAGTTACATTAATTCTAATGTAATATATTACATTACAATATTACTATCGCCATAGAGTAACACATTACTTATGATACTACTTTTTAGTTACTTTCAACAAAATGCCCAAATAACCTTATAGATCAATGAAACAGCCTAGATAATTTTAAATAAAGGAATGGCCTTGGACACAGTGATGAACAGGCAGAAAAAGGATCAAAGTCTGATATATTATGAGATAAGGATTAATATTTTTATTGGTAGTCTTAGTCATATGAAACACAATAGACCTAAACCTTTTTATAATGTAGCTTCTGATGACAGGACAACACCAAAATCGTTTTCTTTGCCTTTATATTTTAGCCCACAGAACAAGGAATGCATGAATAAATGTAAAAATGCGCTCGAAGGGTTAGGGTCAATCGTTAGGCCTACGAAATACAGATCATTTCATTCACACAGAGAAATAACAAAGAACGTATAGGCTCGTCTATATTAAACACACGTATAGCATACATTAATGTGATCATGTTATTGTGGAGGGGTTCTTAAAAAATCAACAGATGCTTCTTTTTGGTCGGTAACGCGGTTGGTAACACATTAAGTGACATAACTGTAGTAATACATTGTTATTAGTAATTATATTACCACTAAAATAAATATATTACTGTAATTCCTTGCTTTTGTAATGCATTACCTTCAACACTGTATATGTGAACTTCTACAGTATATTAATTATTGGCCCTTAATTTTATTAATAACAATTGAATAATTGTAACTGCTGTATTGTAGGCAGCTGGACTGGACTGTTTCATTTTCTTGAACATGTTTCACCTCTCATCTAAGAGGCTTCTTCAGTTCTAACTAACTGGAGGGGAGTTTCAGGCTTTTATACTCTGTGTGGGAGTTTCCTTACAGAGTCACTGAGGACACGTGTGAGCTCTGAGTATAGGATCATTAGGGCTACTTGTGGGTCGTTGACCCAACTGGCCTTCATATGGTTTGCAAGGGCTAGGTGAGCCCATGTGTGAATGGTTGTTAAGCTGTGTAGGGAGACTCACTTGTGTCATGCCCCCAACACTTTTCAACACAAAGTGACTCCCTTGGCTGAGGCTCAATCCTTTTGTAGGTATTTGATCATATGCCAATGTATTTGCATAACTGCGTGACAAAAATTCTGATTTCAAGCATAGAACACAGACGTTGTAGTACACACACTGAATTTATGAGTTTATTATTTTCATGTGTTTGGTGGGCTGGTGGGGTAAGTTGTCTTTCTTTACGAGTATTCTTCATATTTTCTATTTTCTAAAACTAATGAATGCTTATGCAGCATGCTAACTGTGTCACGAGATCTGATTGACGATGATGTAGCAGATGTATAGCCAGAGGCGACACTTTCAGGACATACGCTCGATCATCTGTCGTATCTGACTTTGAACAAACTGTGTTGAATGATATTTTTAAGTCTGCACTCTTTCATTCAGCTTACTGTCGCAGTGTAAAAAGCTTGTTGACTGTGCTGAGCCATTTTTTGTCTGTTCTGCACATTTTAAAGTTTTGGCTGACGTTCATGACTTCATTTGGAGTTCGCACATTCTATCCTATCAAAAAGTATTCCTCTGATGGAATATTACTACTGGCCATTTCTGTGCAGAGCAAACCGAAGCACGCGTCACACTGGATTGGATTGTTACAGAAATGAGTGACAACACATGTTTATGATACTTACACTTTTCGTAAAAAAAAAAATAAATAAATAAATAATCTTCATAGATAAACATGCATGAATTCAATCTCTAGAAGTGAAAAGCTACTGCTACGTCACCACCACTAAGCGTCTTTCTATACAATTTTTTTACACATTGTAAGTTGCAAAGTTAGAGTTAGAATAGTTTGTAACTAAAGTTGGCCTGTAAAGACTAAATAAATGAGTCTTGAAAGAGCTTTATAATTAAATTGTGGGACATTTAATTTTGGATTTTATTTCGTAGAACAAAACGTGTAAATATCTTCAGTCTGTGGTAACCGCACACCTTTTTCCAGGCCTTAAACTGAATAATAATTTATGAAACTCAAAGACTTTGAGACAAGTGAACTGGATGTGCAAAAGTGCTAATTAGGACTACAGACTACACCACTGTATAGTGTTACTGTGTTGTGTTGGAGATGTGAGCGCATCTCTAATGAGTTAGACAACAAACGTTCTCCCTGCACCATCTAAACTGCAGTATTTCATTAACACACTGTCATTCAGTGTTAGCTCAGGTAGCGGTATATCTTGTGGTCGGGATGGTGTGTTGGGGCACCAGGGGAGAGTTGGTGCTTACAATGCTACCATGGGAGCTTTGGAGCAGAAAGGGCTGGCATTTTGAAGCCCAAAAAAAATTGTCTGCCCACTTATGCAAATATCCGGATTTTCCATGTCGTGCAGCCCATAGCCACTTCCGGCGAACGAGACGACTAACTTCCTGTTTAGCTTCGGCTAACTTGAATGGGGATAGAATAATTAAATCGCTCTTCTAGACTTTCCAAACGTTATTGGACCGAATGTCTCAAACTTTGACAGTGAAACAAGTCATTTCACAGGGGTTGTGAAGTTCAAAAGTATGTATCCACTTTTTTACAGACCCTTCTTTCACAATGTTAGCTTATGGGAAAAAATCTTTTTGGTCCTTGTGCATCACGTGATGATGTAATTACACAGTCTGGCCACTACGAAAACTGGCTTCAAGCCTGGCACTCTTCCTGGGGGCCAGCTTGTTAGCAACTTCAGTAAATAACTCTTTAATAAATTGAAGACGTACTATCAAAAGTGTTAATCTTCCTTCCTTCTTAACTAGGCTTTGTACATATTCTATATTCCGATACATATATCAGAAACATTAAAGTATCACTAAAGTAGCACATTATTTAAAAATGAAGGTTTTGTTTTAGCTTGTGAATTGTTTGAGTTTTACAGCTGCAGGTGAAAAGTGAGAATAAGAGGATTGTGAAGTAAGAAAGTAACTGTAATCCAACAGGCTTCATCTACTTGAACTACTTTGTCAGAGAGTTAATTTTTTTTATTTCTGTGTTATGCCGATATCTGGTCCATGCCTCATGGGATTACAAAACTAACACGGAATGTGTGTCATCTTCCAATTTTACACATATCAGAAAAAATAAATAAATACATAAAATAAGTTAAATCACATAAAACTGTATCATGAATTTCTTGCAGGGAAAAAAAGCCAAACACATATATAAAATCAGAAATTTCAAACAGATTCTACAGTGAGAAAAAAAAATACAAATCTACGGTTCATCTTGACAAAGAGCTTTATTCACACCTCCCACACTAGTTTAAATGTTTCACATGCAAACAGCCAGCTTAACATTCCTGCATCAATGTCTGTTTAAGTGTTACTGAACACAATTCTGCACAAACTGCCATAAAAAGGGCAGCAGAAAACACAATGGAACTTGTTTACTCTATCAGCGAAACAGCACACAGAACAAGCCGCCTTTCCTCTTCCAGACTGACAGACCGTCTATAGGTGTTGAAATACCAGGTCTCAACTGAGCTCATGAAGATCTTTTCCTCTGTTCCATCTTCGCATTTTATCATCCTAAAATCCATAAAACATCAGTCCCAGTCAGCACCAGACTCTCTGAACATACAGATGTTATTTATCATTAAAAAGTACTTCATCCAATTATCACAGAACAACACACACATGTCTTGGCTAAGGTCCAGTTAATCGTTTATCTTTCTCTTCAGCCTATTTTCTTCCATATCAAGTCACCTGTTCCAAAACTGGGCTGTACGTATCTTACAGTGAGCCTCACATGGTTCCTAACCAGCGTCTCTCATTACAGCTAACTTTGGTGCATATCAAGCCGCAACAATCTTATAGTGCCGTTTTGGACTGATTGGGGGTGCCGAAGCAGAACAGTCAAGCAGAGGACAGGACACCACTGTGAATGTTGTCTAACAAGAAAATAAGCCGATGCCGGTTTGTGTTTGTCTTTCAGATCAAATTTAAAGGTGCACTCCGTAAGAAAGAGAAAGATACAAACAAACTAACTAGCCAGACAAACTCTCTTTGTTTTCATGACTGAATAAACAGAATGAACAAACTGACCTTAAAGGGCAAAACAATATCATACTGGTTTTCACCTTTCTAGCTTCAAACAGTGTTCTGGGACCTTATTTTCCGCTGAGAACAGCTTCTTTATTCACGTATGGAAAAAAAAACACATATTTCGGAGTTTGTATTATTGCCTCATTATTGTGAATATAACATTTGTGATTTTGAATTTCTTTTTTGAAAACTGCATCCTTTGTGAATGACTGCCTCCTTAATTCAATCTTAATTTTTAAGGAAAAATTCTTTGAAAACTTCATGATTCTCAGAAAGGTCTTGAGCAACTTTTAGGATGCTTCCTAAGCACAGCCCCTGGTGAGCGACAGCTTTTTAAATAATTTTAGAAATAAAGTGAAGCTTGGAAATAGGTCTGTATTGAACTAAAACTGTGGTATGGAGGGAGGGTCATGTGAGATGCGGGCACTAGGTATCTTAAAAATAATCTGGTATGCAGCCTGAGGAGAGAGATCAGTTGATAAAATGGACAAGATGGGGGGAAATACTGGTAAGACCTCTTGTATAAGACATATATCAGGGATCATATCAACAGGGACCTTATTCTTCTCTGAGAACAGCTTGTTTGTTCAGTCATGGGGGGAAAAAAACATATTTCCGAGTTTGCATTGTTACCTAATAAATACTGTAAATATTAAAAGTTTGAGTCTTTGTCTGAATTTCTTTTCCAAAACTACACGTTGCTCCTTTAATTTCAGAATAAGTAGCTGTAATCCAACGGACTTTAACGATGATTTTTCTTTCTAAAAATGAAAAAACTAAGCCGGTGAAGGTTTTTATTTGCCTTTTTAACCAGATGTTAACTACATCATTTAAGGAGGTTTTTTCACATCAGTTTAATGATAAAACTTGACCCGCTGCACTTGTGAAGGTGGACCTCTATCAGTTCCAAGTATGTTGCTTTAATCTCAGCCCTGCTCTATGATCGTTTGCAGAGAGGCTCCCTGCTCCGGTCAGTTCTTTACCTTGGACAGCTGCACGCTGAACGCCGGGATCTGGATCTTCCCCAGCCGCCTCAGGGTCTCCAGAGTGAGCGCCGCGGTGCTGCTGGTCAGGAGCTGGATGAGCGTCAGGAAGTTGAAGTGATAATTACTGATGAGGAACTTCAGCAAGATGTTCAGGGAGCCGGAGAAAACGCCGTGCGCAACGGCCACGGATATCCCCAACAGCCGGCTCTTGAACACGTCCATGGTGCTTTGCCGGTCACTCTCACACGACAGAGCGCAGAGAGTCCGATCAGCGCCGGTGGTTTGTGCCCTTTACAGACCGGTTTGGAGAGGACTGGCCCGGGAGGGTTTGGTTTTACGCGAAACTGCGGCGCACTGCTGCCGGACAGTGGAGCGGGAGCAAAGGAAGGACGTGAGGCTGTGAGGAGCCCACGTTTTCGTCGACAGTGCGGGGGAAAGAGTGTGCATCCAGGAGCTTTCAGTACAACCAAAAGTGAATTTCAGCTACATTTATTAAAAAAAATATATAAAAACTGAGTCATTTTTTTCTAATAGTGGACGCTCACTCATCTTCACCGGCAGCAGGAGACCTCACCGGGGACTTTTTTTTCTTTGCGCTTCTGTCCCAGAAAGAAAAAAAGAAAACGATAAGTATCAGAGAGACGCAGAGGGGGGAGAAGAAGTGATTCCCCTGGAGTACACGCTGCAGGAGAGTACAGTAGAAGCGCAGGAGCTGTACAGTAGAGGGGAGGTCGTCTTCTGAGAGCGCTGCCAGTGAAATATGACATTTTGCCGCAGCGCTTGGCTGTGTACCCAAGGGGGGGTGAGAGAGAGAGAGAGAGAGAGAGGGGGGTGTGAGAGAGGGGGAGGGTTAGAGAGAGAGAGAGAGAGAGAGAGAGAGAGAGAGAGAGGCTTTGACTTTTAACCTCATTTATTGAAACATGTCTACAAAGTCCCATCAGCCCCAAAACGCATCAAGGTCTGTCACTCTGCACAGCCCTCAGTCACAGGCGTCTAAAGAACTCCTTGTGGTTCGAGATTAAAGTTCTTTTGATGATCAAATTTTACCCTGTGCAAGAAATTCCCAATACTTTGTCTGGACTTTATTGTGAAATGTAGCTTTTTGAAACATTTTTCTCCAGATGCTCGCTTTTAACCGGATGAAGCTCTAAGTACCGAAACGTTGTAGACAATAAACTTAATCGTAAGTGAAGTGGACAATGTGCGGGAGTCTTTTTCATGAAAGACAAACTTGCTGCTCGAATTGTGTTGCCGGGATTGCAGTGCTGACTAAGTTTCTTATCAGGTAATCAGGAACTGAATCAGAATACAGTTTTAAAAAGGAACCCTTCCAATACATGTAATTTATGACGTTCACATTACGTGTATATGAGCACGTTCCTTTCATGAAGGTTGCCAAGCCAGAGTCCAATGATCAAGCCAGGGTTTCAACATTTGTAATGGACATTTTCCAGACGTGTATTTTAAGCTAAAACATTTTCTTTTTCTAACCCTAACCACATGTTTTTTTGTGCCTAAACCTAACATGTGATTGGTGGTTGCCAGTGTAACAAAATCAAGCAGGTCTCCAGGTGTGGGTTATCAGGCAATCAAGTGAGTTAAAGGGGAGTGCAGACATCCCAACTGGTAACAATAAAACCATGAAATAAAACAAACTCATGCAAATAAAAACACAGCACGCAACATGATAAAATATTTAAACAGTCACTGGCGCCCTTTGACAGAGGTTCCTGCTAAATATCAAGGTACTGCACAAAAGGAACATGGTCATCTGTTCATTAAACAACACAGGGCTGCATAATGAAAGTGTGTAAACACCTTCATGCTACACCAGTTACAGAACATATACACACTGATTAATACACAAATATACATAAACACGTAAGACATCTTTTGAATCTGTGTCAGGGTGAATGTAAGCAGCAGGAACAATATGGTGATGATAAAGTGGCCGGCATCTTCATATCAGCAGTTCAACTTCTGGGAAACTCTGTCCGTTAACTTTGACTGTGTGAGCACCAAGCATCGATGTTATAAACACAGAGTCCACCTCTCCTCGTCCAGCTGTAGTCCTGCACTCTCTTGGCTCAGAACATGGTCAGCTTGATCTGACATGTTGTGGTGGAGACAGGTCTCTGTGGACACAACAGTCTCTGATTTCATGTTGTTTTCCCATTTTGTCCATTTCCTTTTCCTGTGACCAGACGTTAGCCAGGAGCAGCCTTAAACCAGGCTGGATCAGCATTTCTCCTAAGGGCAGTCCAAACGGTCAGGTTGGAATGTTCGAAAGACGCCGTGGGTCCGTTGCTCTTCATCCGAAACTCCTGCTTTCTTCTGAAATGATGATGACAGTACTTCTGTATCTGTTTCAGCAACAAAACGGGGAAAAAATTATGGTTAAAAAAACTAAAATACAGCTTAAAGGGATATTCCAGTGTAAATTTAATCCATGGTCTAACACACCGTGAAACTGTGTTAGACTCACTCTCGAGAGATCAAGTTAGCAGACCGCTAATTTACGGAGTTTTATCAACCTCAGAAACGACCGCACGACAACAATACACTGCAGTAAATGGATCCAAATATAAACCGCCACCAAAAAGCCACAAATAATGCTCAGAACAGCACCAAACTTCAGCAACTGTACAAATAGGGTCTCAGCACATAGTCTGGTGCATCTAACCTCCGCTAGCTTAGCTGGATTTCTACTGGAAGCTGACTAAATCTACCACTCTTCTGCAGCAGCTTCCTGTTGACGGAGAGTCCCGACGACTCGATTACCAAGTGCAGTAGAGTTCCGCGGCTCATGGATGAAAATGTATGATTATGACTCCATGGAAAAGCAATCAAAGTTCATATGTGTCTTACCTGCCAGTTTATAACAGTTATTATCGAGAGCGGACAGGGAAAAGATCGTAATTGAGCATGTCTAACCACACTCAGTAATCATCGCGTCGGGACTTCCCCAACCTGGAAGCTGATGGAGGAGAGTTAAACTATGTTTTTAGCATCCCAATAGCTTCCCTAGCTAAGCTAGCGGAGGTTAGATGCCCTCGGACTATGTGCTGAGACCCTATTTGTACTGTTGCTGAAGTTTGGTGCTGTTCTGAGCATTATTTGTGGCTTTTTGGTGGCGGTTTATATTTGGATCCATTTACTGCAGTGTATTGTTGTCGTGCGGTCATTTCTGAGGTTGATAAAACTCCGTAAATTAGCGGTCTGCTAACTTGTTCTTTCGAGAGGGAGTCTAACACAGTTTCACGGTGATTTAGACCATGGATTAAATTTACACCGGAATATCCCTTTAACTACAGAGAAGCTACCGGCCACTGCAGCTTGATGTGCTGTTTCTGTCAGGACTAAAGTGGACCAACTGACTGCAGGTGGAAACATAAAATCATCATAAACTAAGAACCAAAGTGTCGCTGCATCATTCCACCCACTTTGTTCGTTAGTTTCCTTGTTTTGACGCAAGACTGTGCAAGTAAAGCTGCGGTACACCAGCGGTGCTGCTGTCTCTGTGGAACACGGAGCTCCTCCTCTCTTTACCTTCACTGTACTCTCCCATCGCTCTCCTAACAGTTCAATTAAGTTCTGCTCAAATCTGCTTTATTGGCGTGACGGATAAAGGATTTAAATCTCACCAAAGCCTCTGTGGGGATGAAATGAATCAGAAAATTAACAGATACAAGATTAAATAATCAACAGATTCTGCAAAAGACACATTAACATGTAGAAGCAGCTGAGAATGTTCAGTACGAGAGAAAAAGGTGCACATAGTCTGCAAAATCTTCAAATGTCTTGTTGTGTTAGACCAACAGCAGAAAAAACTACGTTATTCATTTTCCAGTCATTTAAAAACAGCCAATAATCACACTGGAGAAGTATGAAACAGAACGTCTGCTTGATTTGTTTTCATGTTTGGTTTTATTTGGATATAGATCTCCTGTTTCGACTGATTGTCTTATATTTCCTCTTGTTCATCCAGTCACACTTGGTTTGTGCACAATTTATTCATGTCAGTTGACCGCACTGCAGGTGGCAACAATAAAACACAAAAAATAAAAACGCTGGCAACCAAACCAGCTATTTTTCCCCGGAAGTCGTACCATCTCCATCTGTGATCATGGTGACCATGGTGTTTCTAGATTTATTGGCCAGGTTTGTGCTCATATACAAGAATTTGTCTGTTTTATCATTGTTTTCAGTATATTTTTAGAGAAAGAGACATAATGGCTTAAATCAAGGAAAACAAAGATAAACAAATAAAGGAAAACAATGGCCAGGGCGATTATATATATATATATATATATATAGATACACACACACACACACACACATATATATATATATATATATATATATATATATACATATACAATAGGACCAATGATAAACACTATAAATACAATATAAACATGCAAATGTTTTAAATAATAAAAATAGTGAAAATAAGTACAACAGATATATTAATATGGAATGTATACACATGGAGTGGATGATTGTATACAGTTTGTAAAGTACATGCATGCAGTATTTGCATGTATATGTTACAAAAACTGTAAAAAAAAAATATATATATATATATATATATAAAAATCTATAATGGAAATATGTGATGGATGAATTAGATGTGTTCATGTACTGTTGGAATTATCAGAAAAATGTTTTCAAATACCATACTCCTGTATTGTAAAGTCATTGTGTCGTTTCCTTTGCTCATCGTCAGTGAGTTGCTTAAGTGCTCTGAGCAACATATTCCAGAACAATGTCCATGCTGCTCCCACATTCAGACGTGACGCACATGAACACACCGAAGTCAGAGGAACGACTCTCCAACCCGGGGAGCACGTGAATGCAGCATTCAGCAGTCAGCGTTCCAGTTCATCCTAAAGGTGTTGGATGGCTCGAGGCTGGGGACTCTGGGGAAGAAGAGCTGGACTCGATTCCTCAATCTGGGACAACCGTTCCCTTACGAAGAGTACTGTCATGTTGAAAACAGGAAAGAGACAAACACAAACTGCTGACACACAATCTGAAGAAGAGTTCAAACCCACAGATGAACCCTCACAGAAAATGTAAAACAGTAAACAAATGGATAAAAAAAACCTGCAGCTTTCCTCTCTGCCAGGGAAGTGTTTGGTTGTTTGCCATCGTGTCAGAGAACACGCTCTCGTCTTTTTGTAAACGTCTGAGTCTCTTCCTCCTTATCAGAAACAGAGACATCACCATCACTCATAACAGGCGTGGAAATGGCTTGGACAATATTTTAATTGAAATACTTCATCAGAAAATCAGCTTCCAGGCCACGAGGGAGGAAGATCCGCCCTTATCGAGCACAGACCATTAGCTTCCAATTAACACGCGGAGACAGAAGAGGACTTACAAACGTGAGGAGATTAAGACCAAGCCGAGGATTTAGAGCACGACTCCGCTCTGCTGGGAGAGGGGGGGGGGAAAATGAATGTATGCATCTATTATTCCACAAACTATAGGTAATACAGATTAGGCTGAGTAATTTAACTTTAGACACAGAGTAGAACAGGCCCGAAGCCGTTTTAATAAGGATGTCCAAGTTGACATGTAGCACACAATCACGGTGAATGGATGCAAAAAAACAGCCAGGGAGAAGAATTTCCACAAGGTTCCAGTTTGTTATTTGTCTCATATATTTTCGAGGCAAACGCGTTAATTTGATAATGAAAATAACGTATGGTCTTGTAAACTACGTAAAGTCATGATTCATTTTCACGTTAGACGACAGCGTGAACACGCGTCTCTGCTGCCGTCGTGGGCCTGCAGCCATCATCTCATTAGTTCAGAGAAGAGACTTAATAAACATTTTAATGACCATTTAAAGAAAACGCTCTGTGTTTTAATATGCATGCGATGAATTAATTAACAGACAGTAGTTAAAAGGGGGAGATGAGTGTTTGGTGGTTTGACGGCCATGTCTTCAGAGGAGTCGGTTAATGAAGCACTCAGTCTATAAACGATGACACAACACGAGAAGTATCCACAGCTGCGTTGGTGTTTGTGGCTGCGGAACTCTTCATACCAGACTTTTTAAAAAAAAAGGGGTTTTCTTTTCGTGGTGTTACGCAGCCAACTTTCCGCCAGATGCACTCACCAATCAGTTTTAATCACGACTGAACTTTTTTGTGTGGCAAACTGGAAACAGGAAACAGATCAAGAAATTCTGAGATAAGGAGACGTAAGGCACCATTGTGAAATGTTGACTGGAAAACCATTCGGATCAGCCTGAACAATTCTGATCATAAACTGACAACATTTAAAAATGTATACATAGAACCTGAGGTGGGAAATACTTTTGCTAATTTTGTGACAACTTTTGACTTTTCCCCCCTTACATCTGAACAAAAATATATCTGAACATTCTTCTTTTTTTTTCCTTGACAGGCTCGTTACTTTAGTTCGACGCATTAGAGGGGAATTGTGTTTTTCTTTTTATATGGTGTCATTGCATGCCGCCTTCCCAACATCACAAGACTGATTTCAACCTATCAGTGCACATCACACACAGCAGATGTAGAGAGATGAACCAAAGACATAAGAAGACAGGAACTGACAGAGAGGGAGACTGGAATGGGGAGAAAAGGCGTGTTAGTGTCTCGTATCTGCAGAGACCCTGCAGCCCTCTGCCTGTGTTTTCTTATTTTCTCACTTTGTTGCTGCTTGGGACGCTTTACCAACCCAACATGTGGATATTTGACGTCCTGGGAATGAGACTGAACAGTCAACTGTCTTTGTGGTGCGTTTAGGAACAGCTGGGACAAATCCTACTGATTCTACCTTTAAGTTTAATAGTTGTTGGAATATATTAATATGAAGTGAGCTTCATTCAGCTTTGGCCAGAAATGGTCACTACACATGTCCTTCAGAGGGAGACTTTTTACTTTGATCCTCTGATTACATTTCAGAGCCTGTACTTTATTAATTTCACTGGAATAAAGAAGTTGAATCAGTGCTTCTACTTTTACCAAAATATTTTTTTTTACATAAGCCTTTAATGAATTTGCTCCCTCTCCTCTGATACCTTCTCACATACTGTCTGTACTGGAGGATCCAGGAATCCTCTAGCTCTCATTGACAAATGATAAATATTGAATGACGTTTCCTCTCAGCAACAACGGATCTTATTTGCTTTGGTTTGACAGCTGCAGATTCACGTGTCCAGAATCATAAGCTTGATGTTTTGCAGACAGTTTGGAGCAGAGTCATTGCTCTGTAAGAGAGAGAAGGAGGAGATGAGGAGGAAGAGAGGGATGAAAACATCATGAAAATGAGAGGAGAGGATGAAAGAGGAAGGAAAAGGAAGGACAGGAGAAAAATGTAAAAGAAGGAAAAAAAAAGGCTGGAAAGAAAAGAAAATGAGGAAAAAGAAAATGGAAAAGAAAGGAAGGAATGTAAAGGCCAGGACAAAAATGAAAGGAAAGAAAATGGAGAGGAAAATGGCAGGACAGTGAGGAAGAAGGGAAAAGAAAGAAGGGACAAGAGAGACAGTAAAACAGGAAAGGAAAGGAAAGGAAAGGAAAGGAAAGGAAAGGAAAGGAAAGGGGGAAGAGAGAAAATGAACCAGAGGGGAAAGGATTGGAAAGCAATGGGTAAAGGGCAAGAAGGGGAAGGAAAGAAAGAAAGGTAAAGAGGTGAAAGGAAAGGAGAGGATGGGAAAACAAAAAGACTGAAGGAAAGGAGATGAAGCTGAAGAGAAAAGAACAAAGATGGACATGAAATAAAAGCTAAAATGAAAAAAAGAGCAGTGAGGAAGTGAACAAGTGGAGGAGGAGGGAGATGAGGAGGAGGAGGGGGGTGAGCAGGAAAGTAGAGAATTTGACTCCATGCTGTTTCGGTCCAGGTGGAAGCGGCTGGATTCTCCAGGCAGAGAGGAACAACCCTTCACGCATCATCAGCAGGAGAGCTGTGATTGGCTGCGGGGCAGAGAGGAACCCTTCACGCATCATCAGCAGCAGAGCTGTGACTGGCTGCGGCCAGGACGAGCGGGGGAGACACAGATTCATCATCACCATCATTATCATCATCATCATCATCATCACCGTCATCCTGAGTGACAGCTAAAGCCTGCCACATTCCACTTCGATCATCATCCTACAACCAGGCTCTCTGAGGTGGGTGGACAAAATAATAGAAACACCTGGGGCCCATAACTGATTACTAGCTTAAGTTTGTTTATTGGCGAGGCCGTCGTCTGCATTTTATTTATGTTTTATATTCACCAAACGATAGTGAATTGTGAAAGAGTTTCACAGAGATTTAAGCGTTTAGCCTCTTTCAGCTCCTGGTTTTGATTCCACACCTCGTTTATTGCACAGTTGGCAGGAGTATAGACAGAAGAAGATTTAGTGGGCGTGCGCTTTGGACTCGGAGACTGATAAGCTGATGTGAACACACAGTGAGAGCATCTCTCTCCATGATATTTGCATCTTTATTGAAGGCACTGCACACACAGATCATCCACGCTGATGCCATTTCAGCGGTGAAATTAGTCACAGTTGACATTTTTTTTTATCTCCATATTAACAGGAAATCACCGAGACAAAGACGGAGCAGATAATGACACGGATGTTATGGAATTAAAGTCAACACAACTTATTAATCAAGACTGAAACATGTGCGATGCTCGTAAAATGTCATCGCATACTCAGACAACAAGATTACTGAAATGTGCTTCATCAAATTAAATTACAATTAAAAAATCATGCTTTACACAAAATGAAAATAAAAACGTTTTACATTTTGAGGACAGAGACAGTTGTTTCCAAACTGAGGACTGAATCTATTTTGGATGCACTGGCACATCGTCAAAAACTTGAAACGTCCGTCAGGTAAACATTAGAAAATATGATGAAAGGCTTGATGAAAACTCAGCAGGATAAAATGATGACATGCCATGTTTCAGCGTTTCATACGTATCAGCATTTCAACAAAACATGTCGCGTCACGTTCACATGACGTTTTCATGAGCTGACTCTGATGTCAGGAGGAGGAGTCACAGCCACTTGTAAGCATGAAACCACTGGACAGTCAAAGACATAATAAGTAGCATTTCTGTATTAACATTTAAAAAACATTTTGTTTGTGGAGTCAAAATCTGGAGGGACGTCGAGCCATACTTCAAGGTAAAACAACATATTTGATAGCCTGTTAGCAAACGTTAGCATCCAACCAATTCCTAGCTAACATCACGATTTGATAGCATCCAGGGTTTCTGTTCAGGCCTTTAAAAATGTGTTGAAAGCGAGTGGTGACATTTAAGAAATAAAACTATTAAACAGCAGCGTTAGCTAGGAAGTAGTTGGATGCTCATGTTACCTGTTGTCTGATGTTAGCTAATCGGTTATTAAATATGTTGTTTTGCCTCGAAATATGGCCACACGTCCCTCCACATTTTTCACTTTACATTTCCATATTTTCAGATGCTGATCAACCAGGAAGTGGTGGAATGATAACAATGCGTCAGGTTCCGTGAATTTAAACCCGGTTCATCCTGGAACGCATCAGTACGACAAACGAGCTTCTCAGCCTCCCGAGCTCAAACATTCAACTGGAGGAAGAAGAAGAAAAACGTTTGGACTCGAGGGGGACTGTGATGATTAATAATAACAACGTTGTTGTTTTGTAAAGCACATATGGGTTTGTTCATATTGTTGTTCATGAAATAAATGTATTCACAAACAGACGGACAGAAAAAGTGGCTGTGTGTGTGTGTGTGTGTGTTTGTGTGTTTGTGTGTGTGTGTGTGTGTGTGTGTGTGTGTGTGTTCTACGGCGCTGTCCCGTGTGTTCCAGCTGACAGACAGGCAGGTGTGTAGATCTTCACCGTCTCATCCCAGGAACAGTCCACCACCTGCACACAACACAAGACAACACGACGCAACACGCACTGTTAGAAAGGTCTGAGGGGGTTAAGTGTATTGCTCGAGAGCGCGTCACCGACAGTAGTAGCTCATCAGGTCCAATCCGGAACTTAAACAACCTCCAACCACAGATTCCACGAGAGGTTTCAAAACACAACATGAGTCTTTTTATTTTATCTACTGTGATGACCATTTAGCCTCTGGGGCAAACAGCCAATGTGTCAGGCTTTTGGTACAGCCAGTGGGTATCTGGATATTCAGGCTGGGACGACGGACATGTCCACACATACCAAAACAATCTTTTCCGTCTTCCTCGGCATCGTTTCAAGAATATTTGCGTCCAAACGGATCCATTGTATACGACTCAAAACGCTGTAGTTCATATTCCAGGACTATAGGTGGCGCTTAAAATTCACCAAAAACAGAGAAGAAGAGACGGAGCATGTGCATGGAGCTTGCACGCTATATACAAACAGACAGTGGAAGGAGAAACCAACACAACAGGAAGAAGACGAAATTGGCTAGCCGGTTGTCCATAATCCTTTTTTGCTCAGCGTAGTGGCAGAGGAGCAAAATACTTTGCCCCTGTAACCCTAATAGGCTCAATATCGTCTGCAGCACGAACACAAGCAGTAGTCCGCCATTGTTGTTGTTGTTGTTACGAGACGTCGCAGGGTTAGGAGGTCAAAGGCTAGAGGCCGAGGGGTCGGTCATCGATACACAAAGTATGCAGATTCGCCGTCCACACGAGAACACGGGGCCGGCGTTTTGGGATCTTTCCACCATGAGACCAGGTTTCAAAAAAGTGCGTTTACAGGATCCATGTGGACGGTCGGCCAAAACGATACAAAACATGTGCGTTTACACACAAAAGTGTTTCCGTGTGGAAGTCCCCTACATCTTCTGTGCACCTGTTATTTTTTTACAGTCTGGTTACCAAACCCAAACAGAGTCAGCGGATTCCTTTTTTTTTTTTTTTGATCCAAAATGAAAACATCTGCAGAATTCAACAACCATATATATAAAAACAACCAATTATTATTAACCAACAATTACCTCAAGCAGGTTGAGATTAATATTTGCTACTTAGTTCCTCGGTAGTAAATTGAATATTTGATCTATCACAGTGTCACACCGGGCTGCAAACTTTAATCTTATTGCTAACTTTATGTTCAAGTTCTGAGCTTTACAATCAGTGACTCTACTCGCTTGGAACAGAACAACTGTCGCCTTCAAGGTAAAAAATGACCTCCTTTTAGCAACCAGCAGGGGGGAGAGCACAATTTGAGTTCTTTTAAATCAAAGCGCAGCGACACTGATGTACGATCCATTTTTGGGGCGGCTGTGGCTCAGGGGTAGGGCCAGCATCTTGTTGTCAGAAAGTTGCTGGTTTGATTTCCCTCTGCATGTTGAAGTGTCCTTGGGCAACATACTGAACCTCAAACTGCTCCTGACGTGCTGGTCGGCACCTTACATGGCAGCCACCACCATCAGTGTATGAATGAATAAAAATGAATGAAAGTCCCTTTGGACAAAAGTGCCTGCTAAACCTGCTTTCCAGGTTGCCTTTTGGCCAACGTGTTGCACCTCTTTTCTCTCACATGGACTGTTTACCTGCATGCAACCAAAGCTTGCTCAAAACTGAACGCTCAATTGTACTCGGACTGCAAACAGGCTAAAAAACAAAAAGCTTCCGAAACTAAAATCCTGTCCCATGCCTGCAGACTGTGCAATCATACTCACATCACATGACACGTTGTATTTGTATGATGGGAAGAAAAAACAGATTATATCTGCAACAAATCTGACATGATTTGTGCGCAAGCACGTTAACTCCATCAATGTCTAACAGTGTGCGGTGTACTGATGGGCTGGTGGAGATGAACATGTAAGAATACACCAGAATCCAGTGAAAGCTTCTTTATGAAAATATGCACTGAATGTTCTTTATTGTAAGAGAACACTGGAGTGTACTGACAGCAGGTGGATGGAAACACACACACGAGGAGGCACATTATATGTCGGCGCTCTGTTCCTCTGCGCAATCACACAGAGCTCAGCTGAAACAAGCCAAACTGCTGTGTGCTCTCTGCGTCCCTGCTGCAGGTGAAGTGTGCACACTTAGCGAGGACAGACGGAGAGACGAGACGTTCAGCTCTCCGCCTCCTCTGGTGCACACTTACATCAAAGTGTTCCACCTAAATTACTTTCCATTATCTGGTCTGGGACAAAGGCATTAGTCTTTACCTTCTCTTTCCTCCTTTTTGTTCTTCTTTCTTTCTCTTTCCAGGATTGACCACAGCGGCAGAGGACGCACTCTGCGGCCGTGGCTGCATAGACATCTTTATTTAGTCTAATTCAGCCTCTTGCTTTCATCATTCACCACTAATCTACATCTATTCTCAAAAAATGCAGATTCACTGTAACCTTCAAGAAGAAAAAAAGTCCAATCAGAGTGAAGGAGCGTATTCATCTTGGTAGTAATGTATTCAAAAGGACTGGTATTATTATTCTACATTTTATCTTCGTTCTTATATTTTCTGTCTTTTTCAACTCCGTGCACATTTCTCTTCGAATGCAGGAGCCTGAACTGATTTTACAGTAATTGCCCAAAGAGAACATTCAGTCCACCCAATTTTGAAGCTTTTTCTCTCAATCAAAGCATGTTTTTACCTCTAATTGCGGAGCATAATGGCTCCCCACCAGCTCCTCAGCACACGCGCATTAGGACGAGGGTTTGCGTCCCTGTTTTACAAATCACAGCTGCTTTTGGTTCAGGTGCAATCCCCACCTCCGTTTATTTTTTCGGAAAAAAAACACAAATAAGCTGACAAGAGATGAGAAAATGAGGGGAGAGTGCACGAGCACAAAATATGTAACACACATGCTGAAACGTAACTTTGAGTATTATCGTGATTACGTCGAAAAATACAGAAACACCTCCGAGCTAGTTCTGATTCAGTTATCAACATTTTGTAGACAACTTTTTGGGGTAACTTGTAAAATATGGCCGGAATTCAAAGTTGGCTCCAAAAACATGAAGGGCAGTATATGACCAGAGTAACTGACAACTGCTGCTCTGTGCTGGATATCATTGGCTTTAGTTAGCAAGCATTAGCTAATTAGCTCATCGAGTTCGCCTTGACCAGAAATCATGGGTGTAGTCAAAGTGTGCGACGGGGCTCAGCTAATCAGCAGCCTGAGAGTGAACATGGCTGAGCACAGCCTCTGAGAGTGACGGAGGTCAGCTTGAGGACAGGAGAGAGGTGATTTACGGCAGCTCTGACCAGGACCATGTCTCTGGGGACGAGAAGACATGGCGGGCGGGGACAGGGGAGGCACGGAGTGGCAGAGGAGAGAGAACACAGACGTAAGAAAGAGAAGGAACAATTAAGTCATTTTGGCTAGAGAAATCCATGACCAAGAGGTGGCGGTTGCTTGACACATCCCGCCCCTTCTTCCTCCAAAAGCCAATGGTAGCAGCCAAACCAATAAGATATCAGCCAATCGTGTTGTTGCGCTGACAGGAGTGAGATTCATGGCAGTTTTGAACACTTTTGGGGTTGGAGGCGATGTTGTTCCTCTCCTTATTAATTCGTCAAAGAAGTTGTTGTTGTAAAGATGTCCAGCTTTTATGTCCAGGTGACCTTTAAAAGGGAAGTTCTGGCGCTCTCCCCATTCATTTAGATAGGAACCTGGTTTTGTTTGCCTGAAATCGCAGCCAAGATGGCTGCCAAGTAGCAGGACGTGCCGATAAGGGCAAACCAAGACTGTTTGGCGAGTTTTGTTTCATTTATGTCTAGTGTGAATTTCACGTTGGGTTAACGAGGCAAGAAAGTTCTTATAAACCTGAAGACGTGAATTCAGACAGTGTACAGAAAATAGGTGCAATATCATTTCCTCTCTTGAGATTTATGGAGTTTATTTCGCTCATTTATCAGACTAAAGGACACACTTGCCACTGCATGCATCTCCCAGCTATCGGGCTGTCAAACCATTTACCTGTGGTATTAGGAGATAGGACGGGCTTTGGCTAGCTGGTTAGCACGCTAACTTCGGTAGACATCTCTGCAACTCAGTCTTCACATTCTGGTGAAAACATCAATGTCTTACACACTGCCCCTTTACACAATAACTGTGACAGAAACCTTTAGCAATATCAGGAACAAAAAACTACACTAAAATAAGCAGCAAAAACAAAACAAGTCAAGATAAACTCCTGTTATCAATAGATTCCTCATGGGGCAAAACGCTTAATCAAATCTTCCAATCAAAATTAACCCTTTTACTTTCTAAACCGATTCACATGGTGCAGTGGAGGAGAACATACAGCTGTGTCTCCGCCCCCTTCCCTTTACTCTATAATCAAGCCGAACATGGCTATCAGCTTAATGACATGCGTCAGTGCGGACGTGGCTATCATCTGAATGACACGCCGCCTCTCCATCGTCCCCCCTGGCTGCAGAACACACGGCGGCTGATGACTCTGGCCTCTGCTCACAAGCTTTCAAAGTAAAATACTGGTTCCACTTCACTTTCACCTCGGGGGGATATAAAACCACTTTACTGCCCGCGTCCCTCACAGGTGTTTGGACTCGCTTTGTGTTCGGTTAAACAGTTAAATAGAACGGGAAGCAGCGGCCAGCCGGTGGGGGACGTGAGATTACAAAGGCGTGACTGATGGTTTGAACGCACACTGAGAGAAATCTTCATCCCTACTGTCATTCTGCTGAAGGGTTTTTCCTGCTTCGCTGGTGGCGTTTTGGTGAGGAGGTCCTAAAAACTTGCAAGCCGCCACAGCCAATCAGAAATAAGCAGTCAGCCCAGTCAGAGGAAATGTATTAAGATGTCAGCGGGGGTTAGGCTATAATTAATTATAATCCATCACAGTGACAGACAGGGGCGGTTTAAAATCTGTCACAGCATATTTGTACCTGTCATATTTGTGTCCTGGAGTTATATAAACCTGTTTACAGTTGTTGTTTTGTGTGTGTGAATTATGAAAAATGCTTCAGTCCCACAGCACTACGGGGCTGTATCACGACTGCTGTTTATTCGTGCTGGAATTACAGTCATCTATCAGCCAGGTTCACAGTTTTTTGTTTGCGCTCGAGTCATTCAAACGAGGAAAAATTTCCCAGAAAAGGTGGGATATTTTCGAAAGTATGAAAGGTATGAACGAGTAAAGCAATGCACCGGGCCGCACCGCAAAGCTGCAACCAGTTGCTAAAATGAACAACGGGCCTGTGAGGGTGTGAGGGATCTCAGTCTTTTTAAGTTTATAATGCAGAAAATGATTCTTGAGGTGATTTATAGTTATTGAATTCCCAGTGATGTTTGCTGTTTACGTGCACAGATATCATTTATTTATTGCTAAACTGTAAAATATTCTTCAGCATTACATATTCGATTTCATAGGTGTCCGATAACCGTATTTAACGGATCACTGCAAAAACTGTATATTGGCCAATATATTGATATTGATATTTAGAATTTTTTACTTTCTAATATTGGTATCGACCCAATAAAGAGTATCAGTCGGGCTCTACTGATGTCGTTTTTTTCCGGTTGGAAGGAAAACATGCCGGTTGTCATCTCCGCAGCATTTGGGTGGCCATCCCTTCTGTACATCATGCCTTTAGGCTGCACCATCATGTGCTCATATAAAGCTTTCCCTTCATCATCACAGTGCCCTACGAAACACCTGATCAGATCGTTGATTCAGTGCGTCAACGAGCTGAACTGCCTTCAGAGCATGAGTAAGCAAAGTGGTCGTGCAGTGAGTCAGCCACGGAGAAGAGGAATGCCCTTCTTTAATTAACTTTAACAGCGGGCCGTAATGGAAAGGCACACACGCCGGCCAAGACTGCAGCAAAGCACAAAGAAAGTGAGAGAGAAATTTACAAAGAGCAGAGACGGAACGACTAGATGTGCAATGAAGAGGGGAGGAGCGGCAGAAAGGAGGAGCAACGCGAGGGAAATGCCAGGAAAATAGGGGACGGGGAATATAAAAGCAAAACAAAGTTCAAAGTCTAGCTGATATTTCTAAATGAGAAAAAGGTGAACGAAGACACAATAATTAAAACACCAATAAGCTTGTGGCAGATATGTACCCTTACGGAAAAAGACACACAGCAGTCACGCAGCACATATCACTGTTGAATTGTCATGGTAACAGGGCTTTTGATTGACACTTCCTCAGAAGCAATATGAAAAAGGAAAAAATGTTGTCAGCTGCCTCGGTTAGCAGCAAGAACAAGCTTAAACCAATGTATTTTAATTATTTCCACTTTGAAAACCCCAACTCACAATTTATGCTCAGTAATAAATATAGTAGGGCCCAGACACACCAAACAGACATGAAACAGCTTCACTTGAACACATCACAAAGACTACAGCCGACGGCAAACTAGCTTGTACGTTCTGTACCTGCAGAGGAAGTACCTCTCCATACCACCAGGTGGCGGTAATCTGTCAAAATTACTGATATACAGACAGTTATGATAAAGCTTATGATTGAGCCACTTCTAATCAAGTGTGCGTCTGAAAAAAGTTGAAAAATGTTAGTTGTGTTGTCGGCCCTGGGGCTGCTGCATGCCAGTCTGCTCAGTCTGCTCAAAAGCTGTCAACATCAATTTAGCAAGTTATCTGGATTTGCAAGATCTTGTGATCATGGGATCTCTTTTTAGGCTTCAAGCTATGCATATGCACACCATGGTTAAACCAGTGAGCGTCCTCTGAGGAACTACTGGTAGCTACAGGCATTGGTTAGGTGTGACAACCAGCAAAAGAATCGACAGTTCGCTTGTAAAAAAAAAAAAAAAAGGCAGCTCCTCAAGAGGTTAGCGTAGCGGTGTGTAGCATCAGCTCAGTGATGTTTATTTCATTGAACGACGCACAAAGAATAGCATTGGACGTTTTTCTTGATGGAAAAGATGATTTACCAACTGGCTTCCCTGGTAGTAGCGCTCTTCTAATGTTTATCTGTTGGTTGGTAGAAGTTAGCTTGTTTTAGCTTGCAAAATTGCAAAATCACAACTTTCCAACAAAAAAGTTTTCAACTTTACTTCTTTTGTTTCGTTTCGTTTTCTTCCGCTTTATCCATGCGGGTCGCGGGTGATGTTACCGCTTTTATACCACCATTTTTTTCCAAGGTGGAGCGGGGGTACTGGGGCCAAATCCAGTGACTCTATAGGCGAAGGCCAGGGTACTCCCTGGATGAGTCGCCAGCTCATCGCAGGGCCCTTACTGATGGCAGTGGCTGCCACGAAGGTGCCAACTGCACATCAGGAGCAGTGTTGGGGTTGGGGTTCAGCATCTTGCTCAAGGATGCTTCGGCTTGTAACTCAGTCCCGCCCTGGGGAGCCAGGGATTCGAACCAGCGACCTTCCGGTCACCAGTCCTCAGCTCTACCCACTGAGCTACAGCCGCCCAACTTTACTTCTATTTAGGTTAAATGTTTTATTTCTCTCTTGTCACAACGCTGTGCTTATGCTCTGGTTATGTTTAAGCACAATTACGACTTAGGTCTATATGGTCCAACTTTTCTTTCCTTGAGAAATAGCCCTAGTCCTTAAAAATATTCAGTGGTGTGACTCGAACTCAGGTTGGCCATTTGAGAGCCTTGTTGGCTGTAATAACTATAACTATACTGATATTAACGAAAACTATAGAATCAACAACACATACAAATTGAACACACGGTATTATGCTCAATGTAAGATGTTACTGTATTTGCAACACAAATAGCACAAGATCAGAGTTCCCATTCTTTTCTTGAGATGATTTTTGAGGCCTTTTCTAAGATATTTTCACCGACAGTCTAGCTACTATGACAGACAAAGATCGAGCCCATATACTAATATGTTCCCCTCTGTGGAAGTCTGATTAAAAAAATCAAGTAAATAATCAAAATAAACTACTAACTGGTTTCACTTTAAAGAAACTTAAAGAAACCATCTTTACTTATACTTAGTATAAGTAAAGATGGTAAAACTATTTCACTATAAGAAGGTTAAAAAACTTTAGTTGGATTCTAAAGAGTTTGAGTCGAGTTTGCTCAGAGTATTAACTGTCAATGATTGTTAAGAGTTTATCGAAACATACTTCAACCCCTTTACCATTTAAGTTAACTGGAGTCTTTAAGGAGGCACCCACCCACGGGGCTACAAAAGCTAAGCATTTCATATCACGTGACAGCCCATTTACCGTAACAGTGCAGCACTGTGTTTGAAGAGACAACACTAGCAAAGAGAAAAATTACCCTTAGCCAGTATTTAGCTAGTGTTTTAACCCTGGCGTCCCATTCATTACCACCAAACTCTCTGAATAATGGCCAACACATATGTGGAACCATTGCCAGAGTTAAATCACAAACCTTAAACCTTTGCAGGCAATACAATCTGGCAGCAATGACAACCTCAGCAACTGAGCCAAACATGCTAAGCAATTTAGCATTATTCAACAAGAACCTACTAAAACGTCCACATTTACTGCTGCAACTGATATTTACATTTCAAGCACGATGTGACTTACATTATTAACAACACATCAATGTCATCCATCCTGCAGGTGCTACTGTTTGATGTGACTTGGGGTGCGTTCCCAGCATGCAGCCTACTCAAAATATTATTTTCGGCAAACTAATGTTACCATTCGTATGTGAATATGATCTTTAAACTAATTTAGCCCTTTCAGTTTCGGGGAGCCAGGATAGAAAAATAGGAAAATGTTGAATGAACTTCGCAATATTTTCCAGGACATTTTGCTGTTTCTTTCATTTTCCATGTGTTTTCTATTACTGGAAAATTGGGCAACTATTTTCAAGGTTTTCCAGGTTTTCTAGGATGCGGGGGGACCCTGGAGATAGTACAAGTAGTACTTTATCACAGGATTTTTACAAAATGACCAACGTACAGACCTGTGAATGGCTGTCACCCTGCGTTCCATTAGGATCTATCACCATCCTTTCTCTATCTCACACACACACACGCACAACCACCCACACAGCTGGAGACTTCTATGCCGGATTTTCCTTGCAGAGACATAAGGAGGGTGATCCATCAGACACATGTGGTTACGCTTGGATAAGACCAGAGACCACACTAGTGAGGGAGTGTGTGAGCGGGAGATAGAAAGAGAAAGAAAATAGCGAGTGATCAGGGCAGGAAGTGATTAGAAGAAGAAAGAGGAGATAAACCAGTTCACAGTGATATTAGAGGGAGAAATTAAGAACAAGCAGAAGTAGAACCTAAAGGAAAGTAACGACAGAAGTGGTGTGAGGAGAGGTAAAAGAAGTGGGTTTGATATCTCACAGTGGGACGGATAATGTAGCGTCGAGGAGTTTCCAGCAGATTAGCCCGATGTCAGGATTACTACACCAGGCAGCCATGATGAGTTCACTGTGAGTTCTTACAACAAAATGCTAATGCAGCATAACATTTGCCTAAAATCTTTTTTACTGCATCTCGGCTTGGTGCAGCTGGCACACCTGGAGGGAACATTTTTTAATATTTTGATTCTTTATGTCAGTATACTGACTTCTTCCACTCGCACACCTGCACCCAAAACTGTGGATGGCCCTCTGGCAGCCATGTTTGATGACCCCAGCCCTTGAGAGCATGGCTCAGAACTGCTGATTGATTTTTTTGAAGGTAAAATCACAGCTTGGTTGATTTAAAAGGTCTCGAATGTAACCTGTAGAAGTCAGAGAAAGATCACCCCCTTGCTTTAGCTTTGACCTACAATACCGAAGTTGTGCACACAGTTTGCTGTAGAAGTAGGGATTATGAGCAACATTTCAGGTGCTTGATCCTTCAGTTTGACCTTGAATTAAAGTGGTTTAGATGATCCAGATTGAAGGATAATTTTTAGCCATTATTGTAAGGTAGTTCCAAAGCTACAGGGGGCAGCCAAACCAACTGCTGCTCACTATACTCTTTCGTGTAGCTATCTGCAACTGTATTTTGTAGCTGTATAGCTGCCGTTAGCTCATTTAGCCGGGCAGCGGAGTTGCCTCACACACCACAACCTCCGGTAAGGGAGGGGAGTCACCATGGGCATCTGGGCTCGGCAGATATCCCGTGGACACTGGTGAAAACCCAGTGCAAAGATGTCTTTGATATAACACTCAACACAGTTGTTTTTTCACACACTGTTGATAATGTTAGTTAATTTTTTTTTTTTAAGGTTGTGATGTCATTGTGGTCTCAGATCTTATAGATTATCTTGGTGAGTGTGATGTTGTTACACATATAAATATTGACCAAAGCTATGAAAATAAGCCTGAGGTGTAAATAAATAGGAATTATCCTTTGAGAAAATATTTTGGTTGGTCAACTGCTGCAGCTGATAAAGTAATATGCTGATGACACTGCTTTATTTCACAATACTCTGGTTGTTGTCACAGAAACAGAACTCGACCTAACCTAAGTCACGTATGGAAGACACTAACGATGTCTGACATGTTCCGTTTGTTCTGTTTGTAAGAAGTCACTGTGCGGTCCTATCTTCTATTGTGCAGAAGCTTTTACAGTCAAGATATGTCTTCATGGGGATGAAAAGATGCACACACACGTAACCACCCACACAGACATGGCACCCCGGTCAGTGGTCTCCATGGAGAACAAAGAGCTGACTCAGCCAATCACAGTGATGAGGGGAGGAACGGTAGCTCACAGCTGTCAATGTCACACACACACACACACACACACACAAACAGATATGATCAATAATGTTTATGCCTATATTTGGAGTTTGTTAGAGAAATAGAGAAATAAGCACACTCTACTATGGTTTAAACAAGGTTTTACATTTGCTCATACTTTAACCACATGTATTTGCAGTAATGTCATACTTCTTCAGTGTTCAACTGTGGCAAAATGTCTACAATTTTATTTTTGAATTGATTTAAATTAAATTTGACTAACAAATGAACACAAGCTTCTTCTGAAAAGCTAAAAATGAAATATGATAGAGCATTTTCAATTTGTGGCCCTAAACTGTGGAATAGCTTGGCACAAACAGCTAAGTGTCATCAGTGGCGCCCCCAGGACATTTTCATAGGGGGGGCCAGATGGGGCCAGTGAAAATCTTAGGGTGGCACACCATAATGGTCCTTCTTGTTGCAACTCAGATTCAGCTCCAGTCTGTGGCTATGTTTTGCATTCCCCTTGACTATTTTTCATCAAAAAGACAATATGCATCCAACACATTACCTCAAGTTTGAGAAACACACAAACATTTCAGAAAAACACAAAAATGTTGTTGTTTCTTCTTCTGCTTCTTGCATTGACTTCCCGTTAGACTGCATGCCTTTCAGCACATTAGCACCCCCACAGATGGAGATTTAAATTACAGTTCCCTATTGAGCCAGCGCCTCAGTCCGTCAGGGAGCACTGAGGGGGCCAGTGGGGTGGCCAGCAATTTTCCAGGGGTGGCCATGGCCCCCCCTGGGGGCGCCACTGAGTGTCATCCCCTTCCAGTGATAGAGTCAAAAACTCACCCACATCTCTTTTCTTTAGCCCATGAATTATCATGATGAAGATGCCTCATCACTCTGTTTTTTATTGTCTTCGTATTTTAGTTTTATGTCATTCTGCTTGTGTTATGTTTTTATCAGTTTCTGTGTTTTACTGAAATTCTTTGGAAAAATTCAATTTCTTTCTGTATTCCTTGTAAAGCACTTTGGTCAACATGTTTTAATTGTACTTTAGAAATAAACTTGACTTTAATAAATAAATATACACTTTGCAATAACAATGAAAGCGCCAACTCTCCACAGCTACAGTTACCCTGGTAACCTCTTTCTTGCTATGCTCCCTTGCTTGACATATATTTCAGAAACAAGTCCAAGTGGCAGACAGGTGAAGAAGTGTGTTTGCTATGTATTATTTAAATGCACAGCAAAGTAACTGTGCTGGACTATCTTAAAATGGATAAAAATGTCAAATCTCAAAGATTTTCACTTGAATAAATGTCTGTTAATACACAATTCATCGCGGAATGAGGTAACACTGATTAAACTGCTTACTGAGAAAAGCCCTTGCATATGAAGTGTTGATGATTTTGGTGTCTGTGGCTGATTGTTGAATTGAATATCAAATTATTCCACATTATATGACATTTTATATAGTTATTATCTTCATTTATAATATAAAAAACACATTTAAAATAATATTCTGATATCACAATGAACATTACCTGGGAATTTGTTACATTATTAAATTGTGTTACATTTCCAAACCCCACAAAGGGGCTTTCAACTACTTGCTGATATGATTCACAAAAAAGAGACTCTGAGAAAAAATAGAGAGGTGAAAAATATCAACCAGGGAGAACCAGAGGAAAATGAAGATGGAGAGGGTGGTCAGAGACAGAAATGAGGCCAGCAACACTGAAAACAGAGGGGAGATCTGCTTTGTGACCTCATTGTGAGGGTCCTCAACACTGTCACAGCTATTTGTTATTTTACAGCGTGCCTCTCTGTAATGACATGTCTGATAACAACATACACTAACAATACAGCTCATTACTGTTGTTGCCTCCTCCCACACACCCACATGCATACACACACACACACACATAGACACACGCATATTCTACAACACTGACAACAGGGACAATACAGCTCATTACTGCCTCTCTTTATAGACACACACACACACACACACACACACATCTCGAACACTGTCACACTGAAACCTAGTTCTGCAGACGGGACAGCCCTCTGTAATTGGTTGCTGTGGGAAACTGACTGTTTACTGTGACATCATGGGTTCTAGCTCGGGTCTGTGAGGTGCTATCACGTACACACACTGCCACCTCGTCATTATCGGCATCCTGGAAAATGCTCGCTCTGATTTTCCAGTGAGCTATTTTTGGTTCAAAGTGAAACTCTTGATAAGGGTGGAAGGTGGGAAGGCAATTCAGCAGCAAAAACAAGTCTGGCTCTCTTTGATATTTTTTGTTACTGTTGGCAAATCTCATGAAAAGACCAAAAAAACAGCACTTTTTATCTTCTTGTCTGTGTGGCCTCTTACCAGAATAAAATGCTGGAATTTTACATTTCTGCAAACAATGGATATGTTCGAATTTATATGTGTTTAATGTACCATATTGACATTGGAGTCACAGCTAGCTGAGACCACTAACAAGCCAGAGGCCACTGTTTGAGGCTGCATTTTTACTATTTGTGAGTGAAAAACCAAAGATATTTTTATTGACACATTGGGACATTTTCCAGTTGTGTTTGTGACAACAGAATCAGGTATTTACATTTGTAAGCATGAAACCACTGGATACTTTAAGACGATGTTTGCATGCGAGAGACCACTGTTCAATATTGTGTTTTTGCAAGCATGAAACCACTGCATATTTTTATTGAGACGTCAGGAAATTTCCCGGTTGTGTTTGTGGTAATCAGGTACTTCAAGCTGAAATAGGAGAGACGGCTGCCAAGTGAGAGACCGCTGCTCGAGATAGTGTTTCAACATTTTTAATGAAACATCAGGACATTTCCCAGCCATGTTTGTGGCAACAAAGCCAAAATAGGTGAAATGATTGCAAGTGAGAGACCACTGTTCGTGAACTACATTTCACCATTGTCAGTATGAAACCACTGAATACATTTAAAATGCCAGCAGGACAATTCCAGCTGTGTGTTTGGCAACAGAACCAGGTATTTTGAACCTAGATATGATCTTTTCCTAACCCTATCAAAGTGATTTTTATGCCTAAACTGAACCGGACCATAAGCACATTGTTGTCACAAAATACTATTGAAAATAGAACCTAAAGAAATATAAAATTTCAACATTTCCGTTGGTTCCAGAAAGGTGCATTGCCAACATTTATTCTGCCGATTGGGTTGGTCTATGGCTGATGTTCCTGGGCCCTTAAAACTCGAAAAGGTTAGAACCAGTGTTATTTTTGGCAGCCATTTTAGATTTAGTCTTAGTCTTAGTCTTTTGGACTAAAATGCTTTTTAATTGTAGTCAAATTTTAGTCACTTCTATATGTGATTTAGTCCAGTTCTAGTCGACGAAAACTCAAACAGGTTTTAGTCTAGTTTTAGTCAGTTTAAGTTAAAAAAAACAAAAACAAAAAAAGAAGTATAGTCTTTTATCAAATACATTTAGGTCAATAAAAAGATCTACAAGCTCACAATGTGTTGCAATGTGTTGAACTTGTAGATCTGCTATTTTCACAACTTATGTGTGACATTCTTGTATGATGAAGTAGGGCATCAATTCATGAAAAAACAGTTGAAATGTGCTGATATGCGCTTCTATTCTATACCTTGTGGTTTTGTACACTTAAATTGTTCAATAAATTTTTTTTTTTAAAAGTGACAACGAATTTGTCTTCAAAATAAGAGCTTTATATTGCACCCTATTTTGAGTTTAGAACTGGGGTCTTAGCGGGGGGCTTTTAATTTGAAAGTAGCGACCGTTACTAGCTTGCTGCTACAACAGCAAGTGAACAACGAAGACAGAGACCGAGGAGACGCTAGCATCTCCCGGGTCTCAGCGGCTGTCCACTTGCTACACGAGCATTAAGCAGAAATGTCATGCATTTTGAAAGTCTGACAGACCACCCACTAACATTTACGTCCATTCACGTCTCGTCATGTTTTAGTCATCAACGAGCCACGTTTATCTCGTCACCACCTCGTTATCGTCATGAAAAAAAGGGGCGTCAACAAAATAATTTCGTCATCGTCATCGTCATCGTCATCGTCGACAAAAACAACACTGGTAAGAACCACTGGTCTGGTCAGTTCCAGCAACAGCACAGTGTGTGGGATTGAGCCATAATAAACCATAGTGTGCGTGTTCATGGTGAAAGAACAACAGTGTGGCTCATTGATGTGTTTTTAATAGTTTTTGGACAAGAGTGACTCTCTACGACACAGAGGAAGAAGATATATTGGGCTGTGATCCACACACAATACTTGGTTGTACATAAATTCACTATTGCTTTTTATTTGTTTATGTGATTTCATGACAATAACAAATTGTTTAAAACAAGACTCGTCCACTGTAAGAAGAGCAGCTTCAGCACCACCGACAGCTCCATATTATTTCCCCAGTTTATACTTTTTTCCTGGAGGACAAATTGCAGCAATTAATGCCGAAATTTCCAGAGCAATTCTTGTCTGAGATAAAAAGCCTGAAAGACTGTGTCCTGGATAATTTACCCATGTGCAGCATAAGAGCGCTGTACTAAATCTTAACAGCTCTTTTTATCTTATGATGACTTAAAGTGATGTCTACTCCTCACAGACTGCAAATGTTTGTCTGTTTGAATGTTAGTTCCAGGGTTGAACAGGTAAAGTCAGGAAACAAACAATTTAAGTAGCTTAAGTTCTTTTCTCCACTTATCTAGTTAATCATCTCCCAACCTCTCAGAGTTACCCCGCAGCGGATTCAGGCTCCAGTTTTGGAACATTTTGTCACCTTAATTTTCACTCCACTCAAGTAAAAGCAATAGATGGTCTTTTGAGTCAATCCATCCCAGAAAACACTAGCTTTGCACTCAGTAGAGCACATCACTCCGCTGAGGCCAAACAATCTCCTTTAATTCAATTAAAAAGCATAAAGCATATTTAAATCAGCTAGATCCAGATTTTCATTTCAGTCCTCATGAAATTGTACCAACTCATAGATACAATCCACCTCATGATCAATGCATTATTCCTTGAGAAATTAACAAGAATTAGGGTTAAATGCCCTACCACACAAGATTATGGATTCTTCCCTTTATCCATATCAGCACCAAAAACTGAAACTGAAATACCAACCAACAGGAGACACAGTGGAGATAAATGTCTTGCAAACAAATCAAACTGCCATTTAATTTAACATTCACCATCCCCAAAAGCTGCTTTACTTCAGCACCATCATCAGGTAAAAAAATCTCTTGACTTTTGGGAAGTCATCCTTGAAATCTGTTTGAACTCAACAATTCATCTGTCTATCACGGTCTATGACTGGCTAACTCAACAGTAGGAGTGTATTACCACCCTGCTGATAAATCGGACTCTTACTGAAACCAGTAAGAGAAGAGCGAAAATATCTTTCCAGTCAAGAAAAGACTCCAATCCTTTGCTCCTCTTTCAATTCAATAAACTCTCCAGTTCTGATATAGCTGATGCTATGGCTGATGCTATAGCAGTGATGCTAACCTTCGGAGGACCTGCCATTGTTGTTTTCAGATGACCAGTAGCATCCTCTGCCAGTTACCACACCCAGCAATGGTTGCTGGAGTCTAATGGAAGAGTTTTCAAAGCTGGCTGTGCAAGTTGATTATTAAAATGTAACTGAAATTAATGGAATCCAATGGCTACCCTGACAGTACAATATCAATCTCAAAACTAATGGAACGCTTTGGAGAATGGTCAGCAGGGACGCATGCACCATTAGCAGTTAATGGGCTAAAACATACAAAGCTTCTCTCTGTTCTCAAGGGGACAGTCGGCTTACAAGACTGTTTTGAAGTGTGGCTAACAAAGCCAAACTTTCCTTGAACCACGTTGAGTACAAGAGTTTCAAAATGACACAGTAACAGTAATGTGCGAGTGATGACCTCAGTTTGCTCCTTCCTCCTGCTGCATTATGCCTCCAAACAGCTGTGGCTGATTCGGACACTAATTTCCCAATCACAACCTCGACCCCGTGATGGTTTTTGTCACTATTTCCCACGCATATATCCGGTGACATAAAGCTGAACTCCGTTGGCAGTCATTGTCACCACTTCGCTTTGAAATTGTCCTCTCTGTGAGGGGAGCATAGTGAGAGATACTGCCTCTCCAAATTAGCCGAAAAACTGAATTAGACAAGTGTGGCCTTTTCATTTCACTGCTTCTTTACCCCGACACATTGGAACACGCGGCTCGCTGACAGACCTGTGTTACTGTGTGTGGGTTAACTCCGGTCGGCGCGTGTGCAGACAGAGTGATGGATGGCCCTATTTCAAGAACTACAGCCAACGCTCACACACAGGGTAAACCGGATGTGGACACAGTTATTCGATGATTACCCACGCAATCGTCAGAAAGACAAAGGGAGGACGAGATGTTCCTAAATCTGAAAAAACACAACTACTGCATGACCCAAATATTACCCAATACCCAAATCTTTTGGGGTGTTGATTACATTTAATTCAGAATGGGATGCAAATTAGCACTTGAGGTTAATCATCAAAATAGTCTATTTCTGTCATTATTTAATGCAGTTGCAGATGTGAAAAAATGGGGGATTCTCCAGACATCCATCTTCCACAGCTCTGGTTGTGGCTGACGGCGGCCTAGAGGGCGACCTCTCGTGTTTTTTAATGTTTTTTCAGTCTAATTTGTTTTCTCTGACATGTTTAGCGAAGCGTAACCCTCCGCAGGCAGCAAATCTCCTGCTGTCTTCATGTGATGAACGTATTAACTATATGTATAATGATGGAACCCGAGTTCCACTGAGGGCATACAGAGCTGCAGTAGCGGGGAAATAAATGACTGGATTAACAGAAACAAAGCTGTTCTCTATTACTGCGTTCACACTGGTCAAAATACCCACTAACACCCGCAAACATCTGGCTTTTGTCTTTAATTTGAATGTGTGCAATCTGCATTCACTCCCGGGTCAATTGACTCTGCAGTATATCGTCTCAGAACACGCACATTTTCTACAAAACAAACAAGAGTGGCAAACTCAACTCTTGGCAATGTGTAAAGAGTTTAAAAAACCCAAGTGTATCCACTAATTTAAGCGTAAAAGTGGGATTATTAAAGTATATACCTCATGGAGCCCAAACAAAACTAGCTCTGATGTGAACTCTTTTTTTATGTTGCAGGACATATTGGGTTGAAAATCCATATGCTGCTCTCTTAATAGATCTGCAGGTTTCTTCACAGGAAGGCATCCAGAACCATCTCAAAAGGTTCATTACACCCCAAATACATGAGCTCCTCTTTATGTCCTAAAGTGCCCTGACACACCAGGCAGACAGTCAACCATTGTTGGGCCATCTGTGAGCATCTGTATCCTTGATTTTCGATGTTGTTGTTGGCACTAGTCGGCCCCTGTCAGCGGCTTTTTGGCAGATTGAGCATGTCATATTGCCGGCACAGCCTGTCTGTGTGCAAAATCACTCACATACGCTGTTTAGCTAAGCGAATCAGTGTAGGAGAAGATAAACAGAAAAAGAAAGTGAAAGCATCTTGCGTCTGTCACTGTAGCATCCAGGATTTCACCCGTTTAGTGCAGTTTCTTCTTATATTTCTCCAGTGTCATTTACAACTCTTTATCAGCCATATTCTTGATTAGAAGTGGCTATATTAAAGAGAGTGGTGCCAAAAAGTGCTGCTTTATCAGTCTGGAGTCTTCCTCATTTTGAATGACAGATACAGAGTTATTTTTACTTAGGAGCTACTTGGCCGTCGGCTACAGTCTTTGTGGTCTGTAGTGCATTTAGTTTTTTAAGGTCAGTTTAGCTCATCTTGGCTCTTAAAGCGAGCCAAGTTTTACTTATGTGAACATAAATCATCTGCTTAATCAAAAGCCTTGCCTTAAAGGTCAGGTTCGGCTCGAACAGACTCATGACATTTGCAAAAGCATCGATCCATAGATATTTTGTCCTGCTGTTAGTATCTATAACATCAGGTCACATTTGGTCAGCCAGCACAAGGATTTTTACGGTTATAGTAATACTCAATACTGTTATAAAAAGTGTGTGTGTTACCTGATTTGGGATGTGCAGGTTGAAGTCTAGTCCACAGACAAACTCTGAGTGGTGTTCCACAGTGTCCAGAGGCTGGTTCCCGCTATAATCCCAGAACCTGCAAACACAAACACAGATATCTGACTTAGATTCCAAAAGTTCCAAAAGAGGTAAAGATCCAAGTTACATTAAAGTAAAAGTGACTCTTTCTTTCATAAAGAGTTAATTTACCATAATGTAAAGTTTCTGAAAAGGAAGGTTCCTTTCAGGGCTATTACCCATAAAACATTGCGTAGGATCCATAATAAAATCCAAAAATAGCGTGCACCAAAAGATATTTAGATTTATAAAATCTGTCGTACGCCCAACAACGTACAGTTTCCTCTCACAAATCCCAAATCAACCTGGAAATGTGCGCACATGGATCCACCTCATATACCACCCTCTACACACCCACATTCATTCCAATTCAGTTCTATTCAAACAATTTATTTACAAGTTTAGTGACGGTGAACACAGACTCCATTATAATTAGGACTCACAATGAGGATATGGAGTGTAACACTGTGTGAGACCTGGTATGTGGTGGTTGTGAAGGTGTATCGGTTAAGCTGACTGGAGAAGTGTGTGTGTGTGTGTGTGTGTGTGTGTGTGTGTGTGTGTGTGTGTAGCAGCCATGGCGCTGTCTCCAGTGCTCTGTGTGACAGCACAGTGGATAGTGTTCACTGCAGCGATTTTATAAACATATAATATATTGAGAGAGTCCTCGATGTCAATGGATTGCAGCCTGCGGAATGCAGGAAATCCTTTGGCTCAGCTGATGTCCAGATCGGGGAGAAAAACATATTAATTTGGTCTCAGCAGCCAAGTCAAGGACAAAATATTGCTTTGGATCTCCCAGCAGCTGGGATACAGTGAAGATTACGTTATATGTTGGTCATGGAAAATTAGCATCAAATTTGGAGTCCAGACAGGGCCATTAAATGTGAATGAGCTTAAGACCAGATCTGATCCTGACGTGTACATTTTGTGTTTCCACAAACAGGAGGCACGAAAATAAACGACACCATGAACAATCTTGCAATAGACCAGTTGTGCAGAGTTGTAACACGAAAAAAAATGCATGCAGAAACTACATACAAGATATCTCGTCATCTAACAGACTTAACTGAAATAAGCACATTAATGTTACTATCTTTGCTCTTTTCTCACTCTTAATGATAATCACTGCTTTCTTTTTATATTTAAAGCCTTGCCTGGAAAGCTACCACGTTATCTACCAGAACTGCATCATTCCTCAGATGGGCTCTATCAGACCCGCTCTACTGACCGGTTCATGATTCATGTTTCACGAGTTCAGTTCGGACTTGGAAAGAGAGAGTGCTTTTAATTTTAGTGCCCCTGATACAGTACAAAGAAATACAATCAATATTCTTATACCCTTAACCATTTCAGAAATTGGATTTTTAAACCTCCCAGCCACTGGTTGTAATTGTTTTAAGTAAATGTACTTCATCACCATTCACATTATTTTAATCATATACATTTTACATTACTGTACTTTTTATGTAACTATTTTATTTTATATATTAAATTATCTGGCATAACTCATGCATGTTTTCTTTGCTTCTGTCAGTATGCCTCCTTGTTATAATTCATACTAGTCTTTGTTTTGTTTCACTAGATATCAGTTTAAATGATGATCTCTCATGTATATATAAAGGTTGACTGATTGATTGATTGATTGATTGATTGATTGATTGATTGATTGATTGATTGATTGATTGATTGAATCTCATGTAGAAAAAAAAAATATATGAGACCAAGTAACCAGGTGTGTGTGGGCGTCTGTCAACTGACTGACTGCTTCTACCTCCCTCTATCAAAAACAAGCACATCACGTTATTACTCGACATTAGAAATCATCTTATCCAGTTATGCATGGGCAGGATTCAACAAGGAGAAGAAGGGAGGCCGATGAGTAAGAGGAAGAGAAGGAGAGATATGCCAAGAGAGGGAGGATTTAAGATATATGGCGAGGAGAGGATGTACAAGAGGCAGCAATCTGGAGAATTTAGACTATGAAAAAAGGATGAGCAAGAAGTCAAAGAAAAGGGAGAGCAAGAGAAGAGAGAGAGAGAGACGAGAAGTGGAAAGAAAAAGCGAGCCAATAAAACACTGCCTCCAGACTCCGGGCAGCAGCGGCCAATCAGACTAATTGAAAGACTGTTTCTCTTCCTGGTCTTGACAGAGTGGCGTGTGCATTTGTGTGTGTGTGTGTGTGTGTGTGTGTGTGCGTGTGTGTGTGTGTGTGTGCGTGTGTGTGTGTGTGTGTGCTCGCCCAAAGCCCTGACACAGCAAACACTCCCTCCAGACTCATCCACTTTGCAAATGTAATTAAATCATTTTCAGAGGGAACACTGCAGCTCCCATTGGGCTCCATTAGGCCTGTATTAATACTGGAACACACACACAAAGACACACACACACACACACACACACACACACACACAATGAGTGATGGCCGTCTGGGGAGAGTCATGCATTGAGAGATATTATATATTGAGTGACCTGTTAGTGTAAATCACTCCTAACACTCACGTTCCCTGGTCATGCATTTACATCTGTACATGTGTTTGTGTGTGTGTATGTGTGTGTGTGTGTGTGTGTGTTCTAAAATACTGCAGTGCAGATGGGTCCACGTTCCTCTTAATGGGGTTCCCTTCTTGACTGTGGCACTGATTGATAACTCAAACTGTCGGAGAAAACAAACAGAAAGTTGGAGGAGAAGTCAACATGTTGGCCGAGAGAAGTTCGGCTTCAGTGCGGCGAAATCCATCAGCGCGTTGAAATGACTGACACGTCGTTTATCCTCGCGGGGGGGATCGGGACGTTGCATATGAGGACAGAAACGATCCAAAAAGGTAACAGGATTCGGCAGCAGGTACAGCCTTCTCTCTTCTCTCTGCGGCCAGTTTCATCTGATGAATCTGATCAGGTGATTGACAGGTGTGTTGTCATTCTGATGACACATTCTGAAGCCTTCCTACACCTGACTGATCTAATGTATTCTGACAAGGCTTTCACTGGTCTTTGTATTCACTAGCGAACTGGAAGTGGAGGAAAATCGTCAAACTATCCAACAAAATCATTTGTAGAATCCAGCTTCTTTTAAAATCATAATCTTTGAAAATCACCTGTTCATTCATGAACTTGGAACTAGTACATGCGTCAAAAGAAAACTTAAGAATCACTTACTGGCATTTTGATTAGCAGTGCCTTCAATTAGGCTTGGGCTAGTATAAGACTTTATCAAATATTGTGATATCTGCAGTCATTCATGATATATTTCACATTATGGAAGGGCGCGATAGTATCTGCAGGATTTTATTTTGAAAAGAAAACCCATGCTGAGCTGTCGTGGCAGTGGAGGCATGTCATACGATATTTGACAAGGTGGGAATGAGACCGGGCTGGTGAAGGTAACTACAGGTGATGTAGCGGTGTGCATGCAGAGCTTTAACATACAGACATGAGGGACTGGGTTTCCAAGAAGAAGGCCAGCTCAACATTTTGGCTTTGAAAATGGTGAGACAAAGGATTTAAATTAAGGCTGGACAGATTATCTGTCTGATTATCGGGGCCGAAATTCAGCTTTCATCTGATTATTCATCCTTGATTTTAGTGTCTAACGGCTGACAAAATAAACTTGTTTAGAAAAATGCCCTTCTTTGGCTCTGATGCAGCATCCTCTCTGTTGTCTTATTCTATGTCCCACTGACAACACTATCTGATTGTTTAAAAGTCACATGGAATGGCCAATCAGCACCAAATACGCTGAATCTGCAAAGTAACTAGTACCTAGATGTATCAAAAAATGGAGCAGAGCGGAAGTATTAAGTAGCAGAGAGGGGAAATACAAGGACCTCAAAATAGTAATCGAGTACACTACTCAGAGTAAATTTAGATTTTTCTGCAAAAAAGCCTACATGTCGTCCATTGCGAGCTAACAAGCTCTGTGGATTATCATTAGTAACCGGGTCATGATTTCTGCAAATACACATTGCTGTCGAGATTTTTCGCCTTTGCTGAGTGCAATCTAGTTCCATCATTTCATCATCATCTCTGCGGCTATTATCTTCAAAACTTGGCAACTCACATTAAAACAACAGATGGATGAATAGAACTACAGGTGAGAGGGAAAATGTATATCTTTGATTTTTAAGGTGAATTGTCCCTTTAATCCAATGAAAGTTGGCTTGCCTGAAAAGCTGCAGCTGAACATTTATGAACATGGTCTCCTCCGTGGTCGCCTTCAGGATGAACTTACATTTTTTTTGCACAGATGGTGTTAAAATATCTCTCCTGTTTTTACACTTTTAATAATAGTGGGATCGTAATCATTTTTAAAGCCTCACGAAGATACCAGAGTAGTCACAGTGCGACTACGAAAACATATAAATACGGAGAAAATAGATATAAGTAAATGTATAACAACAGTGAACAGGGTTTATGTGCTCACTCATTCACAAATATATGCAGGAAGTCAAACCCGAATGCATTCATCACCCGCAGTGCAGAGCAATACGTCTGCAGCGTAATGGAGTGCAACGGAAATAGAAAAATCGGCTAAAATGAATGCATTTCTGTCACAGCGCTCCCATTCAGTGCATTAAGAGCCAGAGTAATAATCCAGCAGCTAAGAGCCACTGTAGCCTTGATTAGCTTTGTAAAATGAGCAACGGCAGTGATTTACTGCCGACTGCAGTTCACATCTCAACGCTGTGAATAAGATGCAGCCGCAGAGGTTCAATCAGGAGATGTAGAAGCAGAATTTACCCTAAATCATCCCATGTTTAGAGCCACTGATGCACAGAACCGTGGTTCACGGTAGAACTGAACTGAACTGATGGTTATTAATCCATTAGTAGAGATGTACCGATCTGAAGTATCAGTAACAGGGCTGATCTGGGGTGAGCTCAAATAAAAAAAACCTCGGCCTGCTGGTGCTGCAGTGCTGCTCTCATTTACAACAATAGGGGTCAATTAAATAGAGATACAAAATGGCTACCAGAGGAAAAAAAAATGGGCTCTTTAAGGTACAAACCACAAAGGTAAAAATAAGTACCTAATATCAAGGGTACAGCTGCTGCACCTTAGAGGGTACTGCCCCACTGACAAGCCAGTGTACCCCTAAAGGTAACCCTCTTTTCTCACAGTGTGCAGTGCAGCATTTCATTGCCCATATGAGTGAAACAGCCCGTCCGCATTCGCAAAAAACAACACTGGTCGATTGTGTAAGGGGGTTATAACCACACATGTTTATGTTAGGGGGACCTCTAGTGGCTGTAGTGAATACGACAGGAGTGAAGGAGGAAGTGACTTGACGCAGTACAAATAGCAAGACTATGTAGGGAGGAGGTTGGTGTGGTAGATGGGTCAAATACAGGACACCTGAAAGTCACATGTTCAGGAGAGGAGACCTGATCCAAACACAAAAGTCACACTGGGAACTTTTGAATTTTTTCACTTTAATTTTTAACATTAAACTTCAAGTTTCCGTAACAAGTGACCTACACTAAATATTTTGTCGAGTTCTGTATAACTCAAAGACTATTATACTCTCTGTATACTCTACACTCTCTGTATCAATTTTGCAGTGATTTAAAAGTAATAATCACTTTTTTATTGCCATTGCCATTGAGCAGATTGTAATGTGATGTGAAAAATTCGACCTTCTTTGTCTCCCTTGGTCTCCTATATAAGCCTGGGGACCATTTGTTCATATTGTTTAAAGGTGCAGTCTGCAAGAATTAGCCACAGATTAAACTCATAGTCAAAACCAATAAGGGGAGCACATCACAAGAGTAACCGCTAACTGCTGCTGACTACAGTTGCCTTTAGCTAGTTAGCTCAGTTAGCCTAATACTCCTATTAGCTGACTCTTTTATGCCTGGACTGGGACCTCAGAGCAACGAGGGAGTGATTTAATGTTTCAAAGTAAAATTCTTACATATTGCAGCTTTAGAGGTAGATTCAGTAGGGTTTGTGGCAGGATCCTAAACACACCACAAAGACAGTTGATTGTTGAGTCTCATTCCCAGGATGTCAAATAGCCACATTTTGGGTTGGGAAAGCGTCCCGAGCAGCAACAAAGTGAGAAAATAGTCGTTGTGTCGTCTTGCTACGCCTGCCATACGTGATGTGCACTGATAGGTAGTAATTGGTCTTGTGATGTTGGGAAGGTGGCGTGCAATGACGCCACTTAAAAATAATCCGTATTTCCCCTCAAATTCATCAAACTAAAGTACAGGCCTGTTGAAAAGTTGTAGGAGGAGAAAGTTCTGATATTTGGGTTCACATGAGGGGGGACATCAAAAGTTGTCAGAGAAATACAGAAGAGTAAAGTACAAATACCTGAAACAAGCATTTGTACTTCATTAGCTACTTACCACCTTTGCTTAATATAAAAAGATTCAGATCAGAGCCAGAAAACATGATCTCTGACTCCCTATCAATTTGCCACTGTATGCAACAATTTTCATGAATGGGTTGAGTCATTTTTTAAGTAACTATGCCAAACATTCAAAGGTTCCAGCCTCTCAGTTTAATATCATTGTATCACCTTCGCCTCAATATTATACAGGAAACTGTTTGTCAGTCGATTCATGTGAAATCAAATTGTCATGTTTTTTTGGTGAGTGAATTTCAAAAAAACACCTGTGTGGAAGAGAAAGTCTGTCTCCTGACTCCTTTTCAAAAAGGCAGGCGTCAGACTGATGTGATTACAGGTTTAGATGACGTCCATGTGTGAGTGTGTGGATGAGTGTGTGTGCATTAAACCAGATGACTGTCCCAGTTAGACAAATACACCATGTTAGTTGTACAAATGAGGCCTGCGCTGTCTTTTGTCCGGAGTTTCCATGGTAGGTAATTATTTAGCTTCTATTGTGCTTCATTCTGTGGAGGCCTCCATTCACCTGTTGGTTTTGTGTGTGTGTGTGTGGGTGTGTGTGTGTGTGTGTGTGTGTGTGTGTGTGTGTGTGTGTGTGTGTGTGTGTGTGTGTCTCACTATTACTATGAAACTCATTAAGTCACAGCGGACTGAAAGAAAAAGAGAGAGTGGGGGCATGAGAGGATACGAGGACACAAAAGAAAGCCAGAAAACGTTTAGAACAAGAGAGAAGTGACTGAAAACAAAGGTAGATATGTAAAGGGAGTGATTCCAATATCACTGACGCTTTTTAATCCAAACAGGAAATTAATGTGAAGAGTCACACAGACACACAGAGCGTTGTGAAGCAGTGACCATGTTATCTGGGGCAAACATGACACGTCTGACCTGCTGTTAAAAAGCACCACGTCACTCATGAGTCTCAGTTTTATACTAAATACTACCTCTGACTTCTTTGGAGTGAGTGTCAACCTTTATAAATTGATGATCATCTTTCTATCCTGTCATTTCTTTTAATAACTTGACATAACTTTTTTTTATCTCTTTCTTATTCCTCTCATGCGGTGTCTTTTTCTTACCGCCCTTTGTTGCAATTTATTTGTTAATTGTTGAATTTTTTATTATGGTTTATTCTTTTTACTGCTCCTAATCTTTTTCTCGGCTCTTAATTCCTCTGATGTGATGTCGTCCTCTTTTCGCTTTTCACTGATTTTATTCTTTAATTTATCTCTTCATTTGCATTGCTTTTTGTGATTTTGCCTGTTTTGTAGCTATTTATTCCTTAAACTTGTAATTACTCAATCTGACATTTTGTGTTTTAACTCACCTTAGACTCGTGTTTGGCTTGACTATTGAGTGTTTGTTTTGTAATATCGTCTTACTGAGATTCCTGTCTTTTGCATTTCTGTCAAAGCACTTTTTAAACTTTGTGTTTTTTAATGGTGCTATAGAAATAGCATAAAAGTTTTTTTATCATTTGACAAGTGTCTTAAATTCTTAAATAGTCGAGGCTGGAAAAATGTAGCTCTACCATCACAAGCAGGTATGACAGAACACAAATTAATAAGAAAGCAGAGTTAATGTGAGTTAATGCCTGAAAATGAATTTAGTCTAGTCCGGTATCTCTGACTGCAGAACAACCTACAGTAATTGGGAGGCTGTGTTAAACATGAACAGATATATATTTTGCAGATCATTTTTGAGACACTGTAGCTCAGTGGGTAGAGCTGCTGGACTAGTGATCGGAAGGTCACTGGTTCAGATCCCGGCTCCCCTGGGGTGGAACTGAGCTACACGCCAAAGTATCCTTGAGCAAGATACTAAACCCCCAAATTGCTCCTGATGCGCAGTTGGCAACCTGTGTGGCAGCCACTGCCATCAGTAAGGGTCCTGCAATGAGCTGGTGACTCGTTCAGGGTGTGCCCTGGCCTTCGCCCACAGTCACTGGATTTGGCCCCAGTAACCTCCCCTGAAAAAAGGGGAGATAAAAACATCTCCGCAACCCTCACGGAAAAAGCAGAAAAGAAAACGGAATTTTTGAGACATACAGTCAGGTCCATAAATATTGGGACATCGACACAATTCTCTTCTTTTTGGCTCTATACACCACAACAATGGATTTGAAATGAAACATAAGCTTCAATTTGAGGGCATTTACATCCAAATCAGGTGAACGGTGTAGGAATTACAACAGTTTCTATATGTGCCTCCCACTTTTTAGGGGACCAAAAGTAATTGGACAATTGACTCAAACGCTATTTCATGGACAGGTGTGGGCTATTCCCTCGTTATCCCATCATTTAAGCAGGTAAAAGGTCTGGAGTTGATTCCAGGTGTGACACTTGCATTTGGAATCTGTTGCTGTTACCTCTCAAGATGAGATCCAAGGAGCTGTCACTGTCAGTGAAGCAAGCCATCATTAGGCTGAAAAATCAAAACAAACCCATCAGAGAAATAGCAAAAACATTTGGTGTGGCCAAATCAACTGTTTGGAACATTCTTCAAAAGAAAGAATGCACCGGTGAGCTCAGCAACACCAAAAGACCTGGAAGACCACGGAAAACATCTGTGGTGGACGACAGAAGAATTCTTTCCCTGGTGAAGAAAAACCCCTTCATAACAGTTGGCCAGATCAACAACACTCTCCAGGAGGTAGGTGTATGTGTTTCAAAGTCCACAATCAAAAGGAAACTTCACCAGAGTGAATACAGAGGGTTCACCACAAGATGTGAATCATTGGTGAGCCTCAAAAGCAGGAAGACTAGATTAGAATTTGCCAAACACCTAAAAAAGCCTTTACACTTCTGGAAGAACATCCTATGGACGGATGAGACCACGATCAACTTGTACCACAGTGATGGGAAGAGAAGAGTGTGGAGAAGGAAAGGAACTGCTCATGATCCAAAACATACCACCTCATCAGTGAAGCATGGTACATGGCATGTATGGCTGCCAGTGGAACTGGTTCCCTTGTATTTATTGATGATGTAACTGCTGACAAAAGCAGCAGGAGGAATTCTGAAGTGTTTCGAGGAAAATTATCTGCTCATATTCAGCCAAATGCTTCAGAACTAATAGGACGGCGCTTTACAGTGCAGATGGACAATGATCCAAAGCATACTGCAAAAGCCACCAAAGAGTTTTTCAAGTCAAACAAGTGGAATGTTATGCAATGGTCAAGTCAATCACCTGACCTGAATCCGACTGAGCATGCATTTCACTTGCTGAAGACCAAACTGAAGGGAAAATGCCCCAAGAACAAGCAGGAGCCGAAGACCGTTGCAGTAGAGGCCTGGCAGAGCATCACCAGGGATGAAACCCAGCGTCTGGTGATGTTAATGCCTTCCTGACTTCAGGCTGTAATTGACTGCAAAGGATTTGCAACCAAGTATTAAACATTGAAAGTTTGATTTATTATTGTTTAGTTTGTCCCATTACTTTTGGTCCCTTAAAAAGTGGGAATCAGATCTGGAAACTGTTGTAATTCCTACACCGTTCACCTGATTTGGATGTAAACACCCTCAAATTAAAGCTGAAAGTCTGCAGTTAAAGCACATCTTGTTTGTTTCATTTCAGATCCATTGTAGTGGTGTATCGAGCCAAAAAGAAGAAAATTGTGTCGATGTCCCAATATTTATGGACCTGACTGTACTCACTTGAAAACAGTACTCTCATCAACTTTATTGTTTTATGTTGCATTATTTAACAGAATGGCATGAAAATTGAAGCGATGCAGGTGGAAAATTAATGATATTCAGTCAGAAATAACTATGTTTTATAATGTGTGTGTGCAGCCGATCTGCTACTACCATACAGCATACAGTACATCTCTAGTCACACAGCTGCCTACACGTCGGTTCTGCAACAAACCAGGACAATCTGACGCAGTATTTCTATAAGAGGGAAGGAGTAGCTTGAATGCTGAATTCACAAGATGGAACTGTAATGCAAATGCAAGGGCAGGATCGTGTTTTATCCGTGTAACGCATCCAAACAGAGAGGTCCTTTTAATTCCAGGGATAAATTGGGTCTGGTACACAACAGAGCTGCTCTGAGAGGCTGCACTTCAGCATGCTAACATGCTCAACATGAAAAAAAAAACATCAAACAACATGTTAACCAGGGGTAATTTCCACCATTGTCAGTTAATTTAGTGTGCTACTCAGCAGTTAACGTATGGTAATGTCATTAGCTTTGAAGGTATTTGGTCACAAATCAGAGTACTGGACAAACTTTCCAAAATTAAGATTAACAAATATATACACAGAAAATTCCATGGAAATCGATAATATAGTTGAGATATCTCAGTCTGGAGTGCTGGTCCCGACTAGCTTGGAAAAACAAATTACAACTTTTATAAAATATATTTAAATAAATGTAAATGGATTGTGCAGCCTCAGCAGACGTGTGCTCTTGTACTTCACTTCGTGGCAGGAATTGTCTCTGTTTTATTGTCTTTCTGTGCCGCTGCTCATGACATTTGCCAGCTCATTACATTTGAGTTTCCTTCGAAAAATGCAGCTCACGGCCCCGTAACATAAAAGATCAGATGGGGTCGAGGATCATTGATAAATCAAAATCTAAATGACATCAATGAATCAGAGGAACTGCTGATGATGTGATCATGAACTTCAACATGACAGAGGGAGGCGTCACGACTAAATAAACAGAGAGGAGAGGAGCAGCGGGTGGTGAGCGGAAACAAGGTATGAAAAAGGATTAATACTCTGTGTGTACTTTCATATGGGGACATAGAGGAGTGTGTGCTCAGATGTATTTGCATGTGAGTGTATTGTGTGTGTGTATTCATGCCTTCTTTCTTCATGTGTGCAGGTGGATTAGATCTGTGTTTGTACGTGTTGCAACCAGTGTTTAAACACACAGGAAGGGCCTGTATAAGCAGGTGTGTGTGAGCGGACCGAGTGCTGAACACACTGACAGGTGGATGTGCGAGCGCTCAGATTTAAGATGTTTAATACGCGATGATCCGCGGCTACATTTGTACATGTGGAACTTGGAAAACTATGGTGTATCTGACATGACCATGTTGCTCCAGGAGCATTGTATGAACAGTGTCGAAAACTAAATTGGAAACAAGCTGTTGTGGCTGAGCGGGCTGCATGCACAACTCTGTGATTCTTATCCTATTATCCCCTTATTTGGTTAGGGTTGTCCTTACAGAGTGCACACCCGCACAGAGTTTAAAAGCCTGCAACTTCCCTCCATTTAGTTAGAACTGAAGAAGCCTCTTGGATGAGAGGTGAAACAAGTCCAGTTTCCTATGATACAGCACTTTGAATTACCATGACCTGGATGACTGAGAACCTTCATCAACATCCCATGATGAAGAGGTTTGCACAAAACTGTGTAGCTTTGTTAGTCTAAAACACACAGACTTTGTTGAATTTGTTATTTATTTCCTTATATTTTAATTGTTTTTGCGTTCTATATGCATGTTCCTGACTGTTGAAATAATTAGCATTCATTTATTATGCACCGGACACCAAGGCAAATTCCTTCCTCTAAAAAAGTAGTGTTATTTTAGTGTCCACTATTGCACTGAAATTTGTGTAAATACTGTTAACTTTGTAATAAATGTCAGAACATGTAAGGCTGTTTTTGTTGACAATAACTGAAATGAAACATTTCGACCTGCTGGAAAGGATTTTGTGCTGGGTTGTTTAGTATGCCTGCTCACAGACCTGTGTTTGTTCCACCAGTAGCGCGAGTTGTGTACGTCCAAAAGTTTTATTTAGCTCTCATTGTGTAACAAAAGAATGTAACAACCGAAGAACAGTGAACATATAAATCAATATATATATATATATTTCGGTCATTGCAATTTTAACAACTTGCAATAATGAATTATCATAGAGACTGATGAAATACAGATCATTTGCAAAGAGTGTTTGAATCAAACATTCAGATAGGGGGAAATAATGCCCCCTATTCATCTGAAGCAGGTGACTGGATATAGGAACAGTTCTCGTGCATATTCTCCCAGTATTTGTTCCCCCAAACTAATCTATAACCACCATAACCATAACCCCAGCTAACCTAGGACATTCCAAAAGTGATCCGGTGATATCAAATTGTGCAGACACTACAGCCTTCCAGGTGGATGGAGGTGGATTATGTAACGTTTGGATGGAGCAGCACTAGCTGTATTCCGTTTCCAGTCTTTGCGCTAAGCTGCGTTAGCAGGCTGCGAACGGTTCATATTTGCAGATATAAGAGTGGTATAGATCTAAACATCTAACGCTCTGCAAGAAAGAGTATAAGCTTATTATACTGTCTCTTTAATTATTTAGCTATTGTATTGTATTGACTGTATGTTTTCATGGATCGCTCTGGCAGGGGCAGTCTGGACCACCTCCACTATAAAACCTACGACTTAAAATAAGATTTTTTACAATAAATCTGTACCAACACTAAATAATCATCAATTAAAACACTGACAGACTTTATTAGATTTTAGATCCTATTCATAAGATTTGTCACGATCACATTCAACAACAGTGAGAAGCGACAGAGAGGCTGCTGTACGGCTAACGATCTGAAGAGACGAGACTTGTGTTAATGATGTGAGCAGAGCCTCCTGCTGTCAGTCATGATCGATGCTCCGAGTGTTGACACATACATGAACACACACGGCCAGTATCCATGCGCACTTTAGTCGAGCTACGGTCAGAACTCGATTAGGCCACTTAACTGGACAACTGCCACTGTCCCAGCATACAAGCACCAGGGGAGAATCGATTTACTGATAGAAGTATGTCCAACTCCACCACAGCAGAGGGCGATATGCACCGTTTCAGGTAGCTGCTACTGGACCTTCATCCGGTTGATGTATCACGTCACATACCAAACAAGTTAAGGAGCAGCAAACAGGCTGCACAGCAAACGGTGAAAACATGGATGACTTTTCTGCACATTACTTCATAAATATTGTATTACTACCTCCGTTATCACTTTCTTCATTTGTTTTTTTCCCAGCTTCCTGCTACGGATTCATGCCATGGGCAACTTCTGGGTCAATGCCCGGTGCAGGGACTGTGGTGCATGCACAGAACGCTGAGGCCAGTTCAGGTCCAACTAAGGTGTATACATTAAAGTGTGAATCAGCTTCCAACCACATTATCTGTGTATTAGTCCGACTTTGAGAAATTCGATTTAGTACAATTTCAGTCGGACTAACACAATAGTCTAACATCATGTAAATGTTAAGAATAGGTGACAATTGCCGTGACACTTTACTTTGTTTGGATTGTTTAACAGTTGATTGTTGTTGCTACGCAGGAAAGCATGCACGCGCGCACACACACACACACGCACACACACACACACACACACACACACTCAAACTGCAAGATAATTTGTAGCCTGGGCCTGCGTCCCATACACTGTATGTTAGTAAGATAACATCAGATGAGGTAAACCCACTGAATCCGTGTTATCACAGCAGTAATGAATGGATTAAGGATTATCTCAGAGGATGGACAGTAGGCAGACTAATATAGGAGAAGCGTGAGATTAAATTAAAGATACTGCCCGAAAAAAAGAAGGTCCTCTGTACTGACGTGATGGTGATGTTTTGATGAAACTCACTGAGAATAAGTCGTCGAGGGGGAAACTTAAGTTGTTCTGGTTTCACATCATTAACATTCAGCCTCAGGGCAGTTTGGTGTCTGTGTTCTCTCAGGCCTGATAAAGTTGTGATGAGCCAGCGTGTTGGCACACCGTTTTTCTTTCATGAAAAAGTTTGTTGCAAAGGACAAAGGTTGTGTTGGCCACTGAAAATATATCACGTCGGGGAAACTTAACGATGTGATATAAATGTCTTCAGAAACTGCTTCTCAGCCTGTGACGACTGCTGTTAAAGGTGTTCCGCAGCTCTGGTGGTGCTTTCCATTCTTAGAAAAGTGAACCTAATGATGTCACAGTGATACAGCCATAAGGGTTGTCTCGGTTTTGTCGCAGATTGCAAATAAAATAAAGCAGAACAGAGCAGAAAGTCTGTGTTAAAGACAAGGTCAGGAGTGCAAAAGATGTGAGTTTCCTCCAGGCAGGCAGGGTCTAAGGCCAACTGAAGGCTTTAAAAGAACAGTTCACCCAAAATACAAATTCAGTCATCGTCTCCTCACCTCCATGCTGACAGAAAGTCAGGTTAAGTTTCGTACCTCACAAAACATCTTTGAAGCTTCACATCAAAACAGCATTGCCGCATTCTCCTAAACAGCTGAAGCAGCTAAAGACTAAATAAAACGGCTCCATACAGCTCATGCAGTGTGAACCCTGAGATCACAAACTGTTGAGGACAAGATGGTATTTACACCCCCTTTTATAAGGTGAAATCTACACTGTAGCTTCTAAGCTAAAAGCTTTAGCATGCACCAACTGAAGTCAGTGCACAAGCTTGGCCTCACGTCGAGGGAGTAAATAATGTCTTTTCAAATCAGTTTGGGATCTCAGGGCTTCTGGAGACTTCAGTTGTTTAGGAGAATGCGGGAACGCTGTTTTTGCTGGGAAGCAAAGAAAGAAGTGTTTTGTGGACTACGAAACTTCACCCAACTTTCCATCGTATTGAAGGGAGGAGATAATGACTGGATTTACATTTCTGGGTGAACTGCTCCTTTAAGCCCTGAACCCTCACAGACGTCACGTGGTAAGTTTTTGAGTGATAAAGGCTGCAATGGACCGAAATGGTCGGAATAGGAACGGGGCAGCACTCTGCGAGGTTCACTTTACCTTTTGGGTTTGGGAATTTATGTTTTAAGACAGATTATAGTGCAGTACAGTACAGTACAGTGAGTTAACTCAATTTAGGTTGAAGAGTTTGTTTAAAATCTTTTTTAAAGAGTTATTTTTTCTGAAACTAAATTTAAAGGTGAACTGAACTTGAAAAAACACCTTCAGCTAACTTAAGATGTTAAGTTGTCGATGATTTGACAGAAAATGTAAAAGTTTGATAAAGTAAAGACTGACTTCAATTCTAACCTTTACCGTGGTTAGCATGTTAGCAAAAAAAGAACCATGACTTTTCGCAAAATGTATTACGGACAATCAGCAAGTTTCCAAAACATGTTTTCTTCAAACCATAAAAATAGAAGGGTCACAGGAGAGTTTTATCTCTCAAACAATGCATGCTGGGAAGTCTGCCAATACAATGATCACGTTTCCTTAGAAACTTATTTACATGAGTTGACTGAACTCTAACATACATTAACACTCTTACATTAAAGAAATCATGTTTATACGTTCAGAGGCGGTCTGAAAATAATAAATTTATAAACTTTAAGTTTAATCAAGTTGAAATAAATAAAACTTGTAGGTTAAGTTAAGTAGAAAAGGTAAGCTGACTCCACTAAATTCTGTAATTACTTTTTACAGTGAATAGAAACATACTCAGGCCGAGGTTTCAAGGAAAATAGTTCCAAAATGTCTATCTATCCCCGACCTGACCTCCTATTCTGCTGCTGTAATAATTACTACGGCAATTTGAGATGGCTGCCTAATTAGAAACGTCAACGCGGGTGTTAATCCGCTGCCTCTGACTGGACACGCTTCAGTAACAGACAGGTAGCAGGTTGGAATGTGAGGAGAGTAGATTTTGTATTCAGCAAATCACCCTGGCGAAAATAAAGTATTGAAAAATGTACTGTCATGAGTTGTGTGTGTGTGTGTGTGTGTGCAATTGCGTGTGTGCGTGCGTCAGGGCGTCCTTTAATGAAATCAGTACTCAGCATAGAGTATTTGAGCCAGTGAAAGCACGGATCAATAAAACACATGGTTTGGCAAACAGCCAGCTCTCACCACATTTATCTTTCAGCCTTCCTGCTTTCCCTTTAGCATTCCACTCCCCCTCTCTATCCATAGTCTCACATGACTAACATCTGACATTTATATCAGCATCACGCCTCTGTCCGCCTGCCACCAAACATCCCTCCATCTTCATTTATGTCTTGACAGCCACAGCAGACATTGTATTCAGTAATTTAGATAGGATAAAATAAAAAGGTTTTGCTTCTCTCTGAGGATTTCACGTCAGATTTTAAGAGTTTGGAGATTTGTAGACACATGAGAAGAATATGACATGATGTTTTTTGTATTCACCCCTCTAATACCTCTGGGTGTCCAACAATTTTGGTGGTGATGTCACACGCTGTATATTCACTTCAACCAAAGAGCAGCTTGTTTTACTTGCGGCCCTCTCTCCAGGATATTATGTTAGCAGTTAACGTTCCTGTTAACCACAGATACAACCATGGTTATTATCTGTACCAAACATGTCATATCACGTTCACATTAGATGCTTATCAGCCACCTTTCACTTCAGGAGGTGGAGGGTAAGATGGTGTTGTTATTACAGCCAACAAGGCTGCCAAACGGGCGACCGCAGTTCAAGTCACATCAGTCAATATCTTTAAAGAGCACTGAGGCCATTTCCAGACGTTTTTGTGGCAATTTTTCAAAGGAAGTTGAACCATCTTCATCTGTGATCGTGGTGACTAAAACAGGTATTTTAAGCCAAACCATGACGTTTTCCTAACTATATCAAGAGCATAAGCACAGCATTGCAACAAGAGAGAAATAGGAAATTCAACCTAAAGCAACATAACGAAACATCAGTTTAAACTTATCTGTGATTTTGCTGAAACGTACTTAGCTAACACTTACTCTGGCGATTGGATTGAAAAGGTCAGCAATAATGACTATCTTGCCAGATCAAGATCACCCACCAAGAAAATCCCCAAACACTCACATCACAATGATGAAAAACTGCAAAAAGCAGCCAATCCACATCTGTAATGAGTGTTGAGTGTTTTTTATTTTGATGATGATCTATTGCCAAATATCTGAATAGTCTAAATGATTACCTGTTGATGAGTAATCAAATACTCCACTAATTATTATCCATCTTATCCCATCTGTATATAGGTCATTCCATAGCAATTCACCTGGGATTTTCTAAGTATAGATATGATGTCTAGATGTGAGTATATTAACACTGCACATTGTCCAAATACGGTTTAAAGTAAGATTAAACTAGTGGAAAAACATTAGAAATTTAAAGGTGCAATATGTAAGAATTGGTCACCTGTTGGGTTCAAAACAAACAGGGGGCAGTATATCACAAGAGTAACTATTGCTAACTGTAGCTGCCACTAGCCAGTTAGCTCAGTTATCCATGCAGCTAGCTAGTCCGGACTCGGAGTTTAGAGAACCAGGGGAGCGTTGGTGTTTACACCCCCAGAACAGGAGCTTTGGACTTCTGTAGGTTATATATGTTTGCAACTAAATACTTAGACATCATAAGCTCCTAACTTATATATTGTTGAAACATTTTCAAATGAGGTCAACTAAAATTCCTACATATGCCACCTTTAAATTAATAAACTTATCTTTTTTTTTTTATTATTATTATCTATTTTTTTTTTCCTTTAACATTTGTATTCACCTGTATGTATTTATTTGCTTATTTATCTTGTCTAAAATTTGCACTGCACTGACGCTTTTTACAAATGAAGTTCCTAACGGAAAAATAAAGTTCTTTGAATTGAATTGAATTGATTTAAATTAATAAATGTTGTAAAGTATTCTTAGTGTCTCTCTCAAGACCAATTTCAACCCAATCCAGTGCAAAAGAAGACGTTGGTGAGGCTGAGAATACACATAAGAAGAGTCACAGAATGAATACATTTAGCGCCAAGGGCCAAACTACTTAAAAGTATTTGCAACGTCCCATGAATGTTAGGAACAGTTTTTACATTCATTTCTGAGAAAATCCATGACATGAACTTGGAAAAGTTCTGAATACTGGGTGACTTGGCGTGGAATGACCCATGTGTACTCGTCCATCATCGACAGACATACAGATGGGTCATAATAGATTCATCAGGAGCTTTATAAAACAGAACTGACGTTATCTTAAATCCCGGACTGCTGTAACTCATCAACACCATCACTACAACAGAGAAAGAGAGCGAGAAAGTCTATGAAGTATCATGTTCTCCAAGGACACACGCAGAAGCATTCGTGCCTGATATTGCAGATTTTATTAACTGAGCCTCTGCAGCTTGTCTCATCTCCATATTTCTCTCCATCTCACACACCACTTAACTTTATCACACATTATCACAATGTCCCCGCTCATCACTACTTCTAGGATGACACCATCCATCCATTTTGGCTGGTAATTGAAAGAAAAGGAGTGTAAGCAGAAATACGACCACATCCATCGCTACTGTATTTTGACCCCCAAAATGTCAAATGTGTGTATTTAAACATGTAGGACTTGCAAAACCACGAGTCCCGTCCTTTAATCCTTGCCTTGTGTTGATTTCTGTGTCAGATCTGTAACACTGATTCAATTAAGATTTTAATATAACAGAGGAAGCTAACAGGGAGGTAATACAAGCAGGACTACCTATCAAGTATCAAGAAAAATGAAGTTCTGTCGAGTAACATCAATATTGGGAATTTTTTTTTCGTGTGTTTGATCTTGATTTTCTTCTTCAATAAGCTCTGCGGGGTGTCTCCCTCTAATGTTCACTATAAATTACTTCGTGCAAACTCTATTAAACTTAAACCTGTAAAAGCTCCTTCATTTTTCACGGCTCATTAATGGGAAATGAGCTACACACAAACTTCAAAGTGTCGACTGAAGCACTGACATGTCGGCTCCTTTACTTCTGGTGTTTCACACTGAAGCACAGCCGCAAGCATGCCAGTGAAAACTTGACTGGTAAAGGTATACATAGAGCTTCATGATAAGGATGAAAATATAGAATATATAAACAAATAAAATGTATAAAGGGCAACGAGCAAAGAAGAAGGAAGTAATAAAAGCAGCAGAGTCGATCTTACCTGACACTGAAGTCGTACGAGCAGGACGCCAACAAGGTCTTACTGAACGGAGAAAACTGCAAGGAAGAACAAGCCAGAAGATTAGATTTTAAACTAGAATTAAAGCCACAAGGTTTTATGCCTCGGCGCACCTGTTGCTTTTCCTGCACAGAGGCGTTGAATAATGGGAAGATCACTTCTTTCAAAAATCACAGTATCAGTTGTTTGCTCAAATGTTAATCATGTTTATGCTAAGCTAACCGGAACTGATGGACTCTGGGGGGATGCAGGGACAGCGATGCCTATCGTTTTTTTGCCACCGCTCCCCAAACATCCAAAGTCTGCCACTGCTAACCGGCCTTTTCTTTAGCTAACGGTATCTAAACATAACTGTAAGAATGGTGTTTGGAAGAAAATATGTTTGGAATTATGATTTGCACAAAACTATCATGAATATTACTCCAAAAAAGTTACAAAGTACATTTCCAGTTATCTCATATTTTTGACTGACATTTGGCGGCGTAAACAAGTTGCAATGTTCAATTTCCTCATGTTGACAGTTAAAAAGAAAAAAAGAAATACGCCTCGAATCTCTCAAGAAGAAACTAGCAAAACGTTCAATATACAAATTACAAAGCAGAAGACCTGCTGTGCTGTTTACAGTTTGTTGTGGTGGGAATGAAAGCTAAACGTCTGGGCTCCTCGGGGACTCCTGGGTAACACACTTTCATGTGTTCGGAGCGTTTTCTTGATGTTGTACTGAAGTCATTTTCTGAGCTGCAGCTGGAGGTTTTCCCCTCATCTTGTAAAAAGGTGTGGACGTTTAAAAAAAACGAGACATTTTTTCCATCTGAGTGAAAAATGTCTTCAGGCGGGTTGAGCAGAGTTTTTCTGCTCAGCAGTTCCAGGATTGTGCCGACACAGAGAGACGAGGAGAGTCCGCAGAGAGTAATTTCACTGACTGTCGGCTAAGCACTCTTAAATTAATTTATTCGTTCATTTGTTCCCCCTCTCTGCTTCTGACAGTGTCACCGTTTCTTATCGGACAGATTCTCTCCGTGCCTCGTTTAACACCTCTCTTTCTCTCTCTCTCGCTCTTTCTGCCATCTCTCTTACTTTCTGTCTCTCAACCATATTTTCAGCTTTATTGGTGTCATCAGCAGAAGTCATTTGTTACCAAAGCGGAAACAACAAACACCACAAGTCTCTGAGGAGCTGTGGTGACGAAGCACAATTTAATCAAGGATAACTTGACAATAACTGCATTGTTCCGTTAATTATTCTCTCTGAGAATATTCAATCGACTTTATTTTAAGTATTTAAGTTCAGAGTACTGAGTTTATCTGTGTCTGGTTTAAATTCGATCACTTTTAATGCATATTTTGATTTTATTAATGGAAAAAACGCAACTGATATAAGTAAGTGACTGAAAGTCTGATTGATTCTGGAGCTTTAAAAACAATACTGGCATTGATATTGGTTTTTAACATAAACCCAGGAGCAAACAGTTTGGTTTTTTTTTGGTTTGTTTGTTTTCTTGTGATCCAGCTACATACCTAAGTGGGACATTTTACAGTTGAAAAATAATCTTGTCAGCTCTCTCCGGTGCGCAGATATTTAGATACACCGAGCTAAAACTGATCCAACAGTCCTGCTGTTAATCTTCCCTTCATGAAAGTTACAATGTTCAGTTTTTGTTGATGGTGTTACACACATACTGACATAAATAGGGGGTGAATGAAATATTGATGGCTTTAAGTAAAACAAAACATCTAACAGAGCAAAATGCTCCTCCTTAATGACCCAACAGTGGAATCAACCTCAGCCCTGAGCCTCAACCTCAGTGGTCTAAATGAGGCATGTACTTTACCAGGAGAGCTATTCATCAGCTTCACTAAATACCACGTTTGGTCATCCAACCTTCAACAGGTAGGCTAATGTTCCAAAGTTGAACTGTTGTATGATGTATGTTTTTAGATGTGCTTGTAGTGTGTTGCCTTTATGTTCACATGTAAAGTGTCTTTGAGTCTCATGAAAAGTGCAAGACAAAAAAAATGTATCATCATTCTTCTTATTCTTTTTATTGTTACTTGACATTTTGAGCCACAAGAAGTTCTTCAGACCTCTGTGACTGAAGTTGCAAAGATGTCTTAAGTAACAGTGTGAAAAACTTGATTTGAATGGTGTAAGGATATCATTGGACATCAACACGGAACACTGAACAGATGTCAAAAAAAAAAAAAAAAAAAAAACGCTGAATAAAACTTCAATTCTGGCTCTCGACTGGACGTCTTTTTCGCATCGGCAAAGATTTTGAAAAGACGTTTTTTGCATATGTTTTTGCTCGGTGGGAAAATACATTTTTAAGCTGTCTGCTTTAAAACGAAATAGTTTCATAACAGCCGAAACTGACACCTTTTACGCAGATACCACTAGGCCAAACAGTATATCACTCCAGGTTCTAGCAATATGTTTAATAAATGAATTGACATAAAATGTAATAATTGTTGCAGCTCTAGTTTAGTTTAAAATAGTAGTTTAAAAGGATCAGCTGCCTCAGCACAGAAACATTATTCATCAGCAGTTCGTCCACTACACCCAGATTGTTGGTATCCACACTTCACTGCACAGGAACACTGTGTGCTTACAGTAACAGGACAGCAATTCAAAGCTGTGATGGATGTTTTGTACCGATGATTTGATAAATACTTTCACTGTTCAGAATGAAGCCAAAACTATTCAAATAAGCCCCAGTTACAAAAAAGGAAAACTGTCTTAAAATGAACAGACAGTTGGACGGAACGTGTCTCTCAGCTTATTTTTAGCTTTTTTTCTTCTGCTGATCAAGAATCTCTTCACCTCCTCTCTGCTCGCTCCAGTACATCGATACAAGCCGACAGATTTGCAAACACTGACAAAGAACACACACACACACACACACACACACACACACACAAGTTCTAGAATGAGATTCATCGATCGATCGGTGACACCGGCCCTGAAAAACACGGCTTGAGTAAGACAGTTCCCTGATTGGGTGAACTCAGGTGAAAGTTTGTGTGTCACTGTGTGTGTGTGTGTGTGTGTGTGTGTGTGTGTGTGTGTGTGTGTGTGTTGCGTGTGCATGTGCGTGTGCATGTGCGTGTGCGCATGCGTCTGTATTTGCGTATCCATGACGTCTGTGTGTGTGTGTGTGTGTGTGTGTGTGTGACGTGGCATGTGCCTAATCTGAGTAAGTGGGATGTGTTTGGGGACTCCTCTGCAGCTGTCTTTTCTCATATACACACATACTTCTTTTGTGTGTGTGTGTGTGTGCGTGTGTGTGTGTGTGGGTGCGTGTGTGTGTGTGTATGTGTGGTCTTATTAGGTCCATTTAAGTGGGTGTTTTGATGCTGTCAGGCACGGCCCCACACACACACTAATTCTGCCCTAAGTTCTGAGAACAAAGTGTTGTAACAAGACATTTGACAGCGTTTGGAAACCAGGCTGCGTGTGTGTATGCGTGTGTGTACCTTGACTCTGCGGATGGCGTAGGTGTGGCCCGGCAGTTGACTGACAGGCTGCCGGACGTTCCTCAGATCCCACACACACACACTGCAGTCGACTGAGCCTGTGGCCACAATATTCTGCACAGACACACAACAAGTCACTATTAATGTACTCACAATCATTTATTAAATGTAGTTAAAAGACCTTAATTATCACATCTTTTTAAGGAAGAATATAGCTGATAACAAACTGAAATTATAGCTTCTTTAATACAGAAATTAAAAATTAAAATGGCTCAAGGCTATCTGATGTTCATTTACAATAAATATCTTAAATCAATTAAAGATGGCTCTTTATAAAAACATATTATGCTCATTTTTGGGTTCACACTTTTATTTTGGATGTTTACTATGTTCAAAAAAGCACATTATTTCTCTCAGCACCTCTATGCTCTTTAAGCCCCCCTTCCATGAAGCCCAGTCTGCCCTTATTGGTCGGTTCTCCCAGGCATGAGCAAGCACCGCCCATCATGTTTCTCCATCAGCTTTGTCCATGTTTTAACCAAGGATGTTACATTAAAACCTGGACACAGCCATGGAGACGGAGCCCTGTTCATTCCTATGAAAACTGCTCAGTGGTGCATGAAGCCAAATTAGTTTGACTTCCCAGGAGTGAATATACCCGGATCTTCCATGTTGAGCAGCACATGCAGCGTGCACACTAGAGACTTCCGCCTACCAAGCCGGCTAACTTCCGGCTGGGCGCCCAGCTAACTTGAATAAGGATAGAATAATTTAATCATGCAGCTTTGCTAGACTTTCCAAATTTCATTGGACCTAATGGCTCAAATTATGACAGTGAAATGAGTCATTTCGCAGGGGTTGTGACACTCTAAAAAATTCACAGTTTTGCAGACGCTACTTTCACTGTGTTAGCTTATGGGAAATTGTCTTTTGGGCCCCAATGCATCACGTACTGATGTAATTACACAGTTCTCTACGGGCTCTACGAAAACTGGCCTCAAAGCCTGGCGTTCTTCCTGGGAACTCGGTTTTAACAACCACAGCCGTGCTGGAGGCGTGGCTGTATAGTTGTGATGTCACAACTTTACAACAGTTCTGACGGCGTGTTTGACAGCAACCTCTCTAAATACGAGCTCTGTGCGTTTCTAAGAGGATTAAGTATTTTTGATACTTTCACAGTATTTAAACAGCACTTTTGACCTTTATGATAAAAAAAGACATGAAATCCAATGTTCTACAGTATGGGACCTAAAATTCGACAATTAAACTTGTTATTGTTGCATTTAAGGTGGACTTGATCATCTTACACCACAATACTGCAGGATGAATATATTTCAAACTAACCTGTTAAAATGTAAGATATATGTATTAATACTTCTGGTACATCCAGCCCAAACATAAACTACACTTAAAGTTAAAAGCTAAAATCTCAGTAAAGGCAAAGCCGCAGCTTTAGGTGGGTGGTTACCTGGTCATATTTGCACCAATCACAGCTAAGAATCTCAGCCTTGTGCGCTGGGATGGCCAATCGACACGCGGCGCTCTTCACATCCCAAACTCTCAGCGTCCCGTCGCCTGAAAGTAGAAATACAGCAGACACTTACCCAGCATGCCCAGCACAACCACAGCCCATACTGGTGACCTCTGAGCAGCTCAGCGTCACTTACAGGATATATTTCTGCCACTAGGGGTCTCTTTATGGAAACGCTGAAAACAAAAGATGTAGTTTGATGATCTCATGAAATACAGTGGGATCATGGGAGTCGTTGTCATCGCTGTTAAATAGCCACCATTGCTGATGAAAGGTGGTGGTAATGTTTTAAAGTTTATTCAGGTTATTTTTACTCCTGATTGCTGACTTCCTTCCTCCCTCTCTGACTTTATCCAGAAGTTATCTAACTAGTTGACCAGAATTTCCCCCATTTCACTCTCAGATTCCCCCAAGCTGAAATCCTGGTGGTAAACTTGATGGTAATCCATCATGAACATTTTAGTCTGAATCAAAATAGTCGGCCAGCGGATTTTGTTTTCTGTACAGGGTGAAGAGATGGAGGCAACACACAAAATATTACAGGAATATCATTAAAAGTCACTGAACATTCCCATAATGTAGAGCTCTTTGGCTTAGTTACATTATCACATTTTTTCAAGTAGGTTAGCACATATTGACCTTTATTCATTTTTACATAATAACAATATCAGATCAAGACTTTGTGTAGGCAATTATATCTAAGCAATATCTAAGAACATTTGTATCAATACATGATTATTTGTAATATTTGGCAACTTAAATGAAGAAGACACCTGAGCAGCTACAAAGTTAAACAAATGGACAGGTAGAAATGGCAAATGTACATTTCTATAGCGCTTTTCCAATCTACTGACCCCTCAAAGTGCTTCACAACGCTTGTCACATTCACCCATTCCTACATTGATGGCAGAGGCTGCCATGCAAGGCACCGACCTGCTCATCATCATCATATTTGCCCATGAACCGAACCAGCGACCGTCCGGTTACCGAACGACCCACTCTACCTCCTGAGCCACAGCCGCCCGGAAAGAGAAAGATGGAAAGACTATGAAACAACTGGTGAGGGAAAAAGAGAGAGAGTGACTAGGAAAGTGACAGAATTTAAAAAGAGGGAACTATAGGTGATGGCGGATAAAGAGAGACGGAAAGAAGAAGAGGTTAATAGAGGGGAACACGACTGACGTTGTTTTCACTTCCTTCAGATTTCAGTGTGTGTGTGTGTGTGTGTGTGTGTGTGTGTGTGTGTGTGTGTGTGTGTGTGTGTGTGTGTGTGTGTGTTCCTGGACAGAGGTTGAGGGTCTGCCAACACACTGCGACAACCATACAGCAGAACCTTTTACACCGTTTTCTCCTCCCTTTTGCTCCTCCTCCTCCTTCACTTCACAGCCAGCAGGTTCTGAGGGGTTTATTCAAACACTGCAGTGTTTTTGTCTTAATGCCAAAGTGAGAGTGAAGAACTCAATATGCTTCATAACAACTGGAGGGGAAACCCTAATCCAACTGTTTAAGTTCAAACATAGGACATTTGAGAATAAAAAGTTGTAATACTGCAAAAGAGTTTGAAGAGTAACATTCAAAACAAATGGAAACCTGTTCTTTACTGAAGTAAAAGTAATAAACGTACAGGCTCTGAAAGTACTCAGAGTACCACAGTAAAAAGTCTCCCTCTGAAGGACATTTCTACCAGTCATTTCTGGTCAAATCTAACTGAAGCTCACTTCATATTAATATAATTCAAAGACGTTTAATCATAAAGGAAGAATCAGTAGGATTTGTCCCAGCTGTTCCTAAACGCACCACAAAGACAGTTGACTGTTGAGTCTCATTCCCAGGACGTCAAATATCCACATGTTGGGTTGTTAAAGCGTCCCGAGCAGCAACAAAGTGAGAAAATAAGAAAATCCAGGCAGAGGGCTGCAGGGTCTCTGCAGATACGAGACACTAACACGCCTTTTCTCCCCATTCCAGACTCCCTCTCTGTCTGTTCCTGTCTTCTTACGTCGTCTCACTACGTCTGTTACGTCTGCATTATATGCACTGATTAGTAGTAATCGGTAATGTGATGTTGGGAAGGCGGCCCGCATTGACGACAAGTAAAAAGAATCCATAATTCCTCTCAAATGCATTCAAACTAAAAAAACGAGCCTGCTTTGGAAAATGTTAGGAGGGGAAAGTTCAGATATTTGTGTACAAATGTAGGGTAGAAAAGTTAGTACAGATAAAATTAAGTGCAGTTGGAAAGTGTTTGTACGTTTTTACTTTCCAAGTTTGCTTCCAGTGAAGAGCTGAAAACATCAGATCTGTGTGGAATGATGAGTAGACTGTAACCTTCTTACATTAAAGGGGTGGTATGTTAAAACACTCACCAACAATATCAAAAAAGAATGAAGAAACGTGTTGGCGTTACACGTCTATATGTGTTGCAGAGATATCCACAGAAGTTAGCATGCTAACCAGCTAGCTCCAGCTTGTTGTATTACCAATTTGTACAGCAAGATGTGTTTCGAAGTGGTAGTTTCAGTTTCCACAATCACCCTTGGTTAAGTCGAAACAAATCCTTAATTCTTTTCATAGTCCCTGTCAGAGCTGCTGTAAATCACCTCCATACTGCATCCCCTGTCTTCAGACTGTGTTCAGACGTATTTACTGGGAGCCAGTGACTCTGCGTCGATGTGTGAGGTGACAGAGCCACTTAGCTCCTTGGCCAGCTGAGCTACTTGCTAATAGCCGTCAGTTGCTACAGCAAAGAGTATAGAGAGCAGCAGTTAGTGGTTATGCTGCCTGTCATTTTAGAGCAACCATTGAATTTTGGCCATGTCTTACAGCGAAAAGGCTTTCATTCACGGCTGCCTAACGGCATTTTGACTTTAGTAAGGTGTGCCTGGCATACACTGGCACCTTGTTGCTCTCCTTCAGTGAACAAAAGTTAGACTTAGCCAAAACAACACTTTGTTTTGTCTTAAGGCCTTGATTGGAGCATTAATAATGATGCTTGTGTGGTCCAAAAAATAATGAGGAAGGATAAAAGTTTCCGGAAACCCCCAACAAATTAATTAGCTCAATAGGATTAAGTGACTGGGAGTCAGGAATGGAGCACGAGCCAAACACGGGCACTAAACGGGACGGAATATTCGGGGAATCTGAGCTCTGTGAGAGGCGGGAACGAGCAGAGTTTAAACAAACAGCTCCGAGTTTGTTGCGGGGAAAAGATTAAAGAGCACGGCGAGCGAGCTTCTTCCTGGCTACACCTCATGTTTACTGACCAGCACATTAATCGTCCCCAGCCTGCTTCCTCCCCCCCCGCCCTTCACCATTTCCTCCTCATCCTCTTCACTCAGTCCACCTCCTCTTTAATCCCAACGATGTATGAAAACCCAACACAGCCTCACAGCATCAGCCTCTTCCAGACCACCTCCTCCCGCTCTTTATCGATTCTTCCATAACTGTTTTAACCCTCTGCATCCTTCTTCCTTTTATTTATCACGTTCCTCCCTCTGTTCCCATCCACACTCACACACTCCACTTCTCAGCCATGCGTGGAAGCTGCTCTGGCACCGGCAAGCGACAAACATGCCAGCTCGACATTGTGTGTGTGTGTGTGTGTGTGTGTGTGTGTGTGTATCACCATTTACAACATCAAAACAGTTTAACAGTGTGTGTACAGCAGCAGCAACAACGAGCGTCTGGCTGTGTCTGGCTGTGTGTATGTGTGTGTGTGTGTGTGTGTGTGTGTGTGTGTGTGTGTGTGTGTGTGTGTGTGCGTGTGTGTGCATTCTGCAGCACATTAGGGGCTGACTTTTGTAAAAGGGTCTCGCTCTATTACACCTGGTATCACTGCTGTATCAGCAGGTTCAGCCCACGCAAGCACACACACACACACACTTCTCTACCACATGCAGCTACTGATGTGAAACAACTTTAACATTCTGCTCATACAACACACACACACACACAGGCACACACACACACACTTTCAGTCACTGCGGCCGTATGTGTGTGTTAATGTCTGTATTTTGTTGTAATGTACAAATGCAACAAGGTGGCAGAAGCTACATTTGAAGCAGGGGTCACACATTCTCACAAATATTTCAAATTAAAAGCCTTGTTCAGACATAAAGGGATTCTGTCACTGAAATGTTGAAGGTCTTTTAATCTGTTGCATTAGAGTTTATTGCGTCCTTCCAATCAGCCACCTCAGTGAGCCCGAGTGATGCCGGGATCAGACTGAACCGGAGCTCTCGTGGCTCCTGGTTACGTACTGTTGGAGATCTCAAGGAGTCTCCACCCACTTTCTTAAAAAACTCCATGTCTGCACATGCCCACGCCTGATCTCATATCCAATTATTTGGTGGGACTTTCCAGAGGGTATCTTTTTTTTTTAAATATGAAAACTTTCTCACAGAAGTACATATATGTTCACTAATATCGTACCTTTACATACAATTAACAAAATGTTCTTCCGATGGGATTTATATGAATCAAAACCTGATTACACTAGATTAAAGAACGTTTTCACAAACAGGGCAACTGCAATGGAACAGAGAACAACTAGGCTTTGTACTTAAATAGGAAAAATACAGTTTCAAATAGAGAATTATAATAAAAGACCCGCTTCAACAACAGGCCTGGTAGCCCCTGGAGTCAAGGTAATCATAGGAAACAATGTCGAGGTCAAACGTTTTTTTGTCGTTGTTTTGGGGTTGTTGTTTTTTTTCAATCACACAGAATCACTGTCTTTATTCAAAATCAACCTTCTTTTATTTATGGGGTTTAAGTGCTGCTCGCTTTATTGCTAACTCTATAGCAGAGTCCAATCCATGATATAAAAAAGAAACTGGAAAGCAAAGTTCTTGTTTACTGAAGCGCTGATTTGTTGCAGAGCTGAGAGCAACTCGAGCTGGCACTGCCAATGACACTGGAGGAGAACTGGAGGGCAGATTGAAGCTCAACACAAGCGCGCGCACACACACACACACACACACACACACACAAACACACACACACTTGATCTTCGATGGCACTGAAGCAAATTGGGGGGGTTGGAGAGAAGATGAGAGGAGAGAGGAGAAGAGGAGGAGAACCATGAGAAGATGTGAGGAGGAGAGGCGGCAAGGAGCATGGGAAACCCTGATAAGCTTATTGGAATGAGATGCCATCTGCCCCCTGCTTCTTCCATATCTCTGTCTTCTCTCTCTCTATCTCTCTCTCCCTCTCTCTGTTTCTCACTGCCTTTTTAAAGCCGGCAGTGGCTGTGGCCTCTCATGTCAACTGCAAAATGCTACCAGAGGGGATGCCTCCACGGGGAGATAAGGCAGCAATTTTCCACCATGCGCTAATGCTAGCTAGCACTGTTTGACAACTCATTATCATCCATCCATTCATCCGCCCATCCATCCATCCATCCACCCGCAAGACCCACCAGAGTAACACGTTGCTGTTGCAGCTCCTACTAAATACAGGCTCATTACATTTTATTTCCAGCAACAGGGATATTCATATTTAAAAACAGGATTTTTGCGTGACGTTACCTCTCTTTTTGGCTGAAATGTCTGTTATAGTGGTTATGTAAAACAGCTGGATGCCCCCCTGGAGGTTAAGATGACAAATCTCAGTTATGTTAATGCTTTTAAAATGAGTGTGTGCAAAATGCTTAACAAGCAGCCAATTACAAATGATGTATGTGACATACATGTACAATAACTGGGTGAAACTATCTCAGTTTATGGTATTGGTAGGCTGCATTTGAACAAACAATCTCATTTGAACGTGATCCATTAATCGCAGAGGAAACCATGAACGCATCATGAGTGTTTTACAGCAGGAGGTTGTTTGTTTCCAGTGGTGTAAATAAATGCTCTGCCTTATTTCTATTTGTGGTTTATTGTGTTTAAAATGTGAACATACATAAACATGAACCTACTAGTGATTCTTTCAGCTAAAACTTAAAGCTTATAGCTGCAACTAAAACAATTTAACCATCAGTTAATCTTATTATTTTATGTACAATCAATGTGGTATATAAATATGAAATAAAATTTGAAAGAACATTCAAATGTTCTGAAAGTCTGTGGTGTCAAATTGCTTGTTTTGTTCTACCAACAGTCCAAAACCTAAAGATACTGAAAAAATTGCTCTTATTATATGCTTATTAGACACCGGTCATCATCACGACAACATGGCAAGTGTAGGAGCCAAAATGCAGTGCATCTGATGTTTCAGTAATTGAAGTTAATTTTTTTTTTTGTAAGAAAGTAAGTGGGAAGAATATTTACATTTTTTTTCACAGTGATATCCTCACAGTTTATATCTAAAGTGATGAAATTTGAAGATAAGTTCAAATGTGTTGATCATATAGTTTAAAAAAAAATCTCTGTAAGATCTCATTTATATTTCTGGTACTGTGAATTTTTTTCTGATGTGGATGAAGATGAAGGGAATCACCAGTGCGTCATTCAGTGGAAACCTACAGCAAACATCAGAAACACTTGGTTTCCACCCTTTATGGGAAGTTTGTTTCAGCTCTGCCTGCCTTCACTCTTATCACTTCAGTGAAATCAGAGACCTTTAAGGGTTCACAGGGCAGCTCCCCTGAGATAGCTCACGCTGCAGGGAACAAGCAACTTCAAGATATACTGCAGAAAGGTCGATTCTCTTGCACAAAGCAATACCACTGAGACCCACTTGAGTCCCCAGCCATGACTCTGGAAACTACACCATTACACACTGTAATTCAGCTGTCAGACAGACATCTGGGAGAATTTTGTGGAAATTTGTCTCTACGGCCATCAATGGACGCTACATAAGTCTTTCCAGCGTCTTCCTCTCAGGCGTTTTTCTGCTGGCTGTGAGCATCATTTGTACAGCAGACTAATACATAAAATCCAAATACTACCACACAATGTACAGACCTTTTTCACAGCAGATATTGTGAAAGCCAAAGTGAATCTAATGACATTAATGTTGGCTCATGCACGTAAGTAGGGCTCTGGGACTGAAAGACTAAATGAGATGCCGCCATTCTTAATGCACCGTCGCTTTTCTTGTTATGACATGTTGTGAAAAAGGTCTGTTGGCTCTACAAAATACATCATCATGGAGCGATTAAAGACATTTTGTAAGACATAATACAAATAGAAATGTAGAAGTGGTGGCTGGCGCGCAGGTGGTCGAGTGGTTAAAGCGCATGCCATATACGCAGCCGACCCCGGTTCAATTCCGGCCGGATGTCATTTGCTGCATGTCACATCCCCCTCTCTTTCCCGTATTTCCTCTCTGTCTACTGCTTAATAAGTAAAAAAAAAAAAAAATGAAAAAAAACAAATGTAGAAATGGTCCTCATTCACTGATAGCTGCTTTATTTTTCTGTTGCACCTACAATCCCTAAATCCCTGCTGACATATTCAGAAAACAGAACAGTGCGTGTACTGTAATATTAACCTGTAAAGTGACTCAGTGCTGGTCGGTGATGCCAAAGAAGTGTTTCCGCAAAGCAGAAGTCACAGAAGTTGTTTGCGGAAGAGAAAATTTAATGATGTTTGTTGCTGCTCAGTGCGCTACTGTTAGGTCTCCATGTCCCGTTCATTGTTTTCTTATCAAACCAGCTCAATTAGGTAAACTCAATACGCGCTGTGATTGTTCTGCAGGCAGCTGTTAGCACGTTTCTTTTAAGCGTGCCATTCTTATTTGTATTTTCGTAGGTGAGCTTCCTCAGTATACAGCCCAATCGTCAGGATATAATGTTAGCAGCGAACGTGCCTGCAAACCAGAGATATGTCCAAGCATGACGTTTGCAGCAAACATGGCATATCACGTTGGGGCGCCGTTTAGCTCAGTTGGTAGAGCGTGCGTCCCATGTGCCGAGGCTCTGCAGCGGACCCGGCTTCAACTCCCGACCCGGGTCCCTTTGCTGCGTGTCACTCCCCCTCTCTCTCCCCTGTTTCCAGTCATATCTTCAGCTGTACTATCAACAAAGCCATAAAAGGCCAAAAAAATACTTAAAAAAAAAAATATATGGCATATCACGTTCAAATCATATGCTTATTAGAAACCTGTCACATCAGGAGGCGGAGGGGACAGTATTACAGCCAACAATGCTGCCAAACGGGTGACTGCAGCTCGAGTCGCACCACTGGATTTTTTTTAAGAACTGCTGGAGATATTTCCACCATTTGATGTGGTGAAGATAACAGTAGTTTTTAATATTTCCAGCAGCATTCGTGGTGTGAAAAGCAGGTGGTTTTTTAAAGACCTACAAACATTTCAAGCTGTTTTTGTGGTAACAAAAATGGGTATTTTAAGCCAAACCATGTTGGCCTAACTCTAGCCAAGTGTTTTTTGTGCCTAAACCGAACCAGAGCATGAGCCCAGCATTGTGATGAGTTTGACCTCATCGGTTTTTTCAGAAATGTATCCAGCTAACATTTATTCTGGCGACAGGGTTGCTCCACTGTCGAGTGAGACAGCCAGAGACTCCAGTCAGAGACATTACAGAGAGGAGAAAAACTACTTAAATCATTTAGACATGACAGAGATGGCGGCTGTAAGGCACATATCCCACCCATCTCCCCAAAAGCCAATTGTGTACTTCAATCACAGCTGAACTGGGAAAGATATCAGCCAGTCGCGTTTTTTGATTCACAACAGTTTCGACCGATTTGGTGCAGGTGCAGACAGATGGATAACCTGAGTGGAAGAAAAGATTTGACTATTAATTCCATACATGCAGTCACTGTGACCTTTGAAAGTGAAGTTATGACTCTCTCTTCATTCATTTAGATAGAAGCCTGGTCTTGACAACCCAACAGAACAGCCCAGGGATGTTGCCAAGATGGCTGCCGGGCGGCAAGACCTGCCTTAAAGAACTCTGCTACACTGGTGAGCCGATGAGCAACTCCAGCCTTACAGCAACTCTAAGGTGACACACTACCTCAGATTTAGAAACACATAGGACCCCCCCCCCGCCCGCCCACCACCCTGCCAACAATGTAGCCATCATTCTCACTGTTTCACTGCAGCCATCTTCATATGCCACTTCGTTAGATGTCGCCCGACCCTTGAGCAGCCCCTGACGTCTCTCACCACAGCATCACCGTCTGTCTTTCTCGTCCTTTCTCATGTTAAGTGATACAGCTATGGAGAGTAAATACATTCAACGTGTGTTACTGACTTCTTCTCACAGCTTATTGATTCGGAAGAAAACTCTGAAGTGTGATATCACGGGAAGCCCCCCTCTCTCTCCTCCTCTTTATCTATCGATCATTGTCCGTCCTCTCATTTCAGCTGTGACCCGGCCTGCAGCCGCAGCAGCAGCACCAATCTGATGTGAGACAGAACCCCTCCATCAACACAATCCATCCTGTTCATCCGTGTGTGTGTGTGCGTGTGTGTGTGTGTGTGTGTGTGTGTGTGCGTTTGTTATCACAGCTGTGAAACCTCAGATATGGTTCGCATGTGTGTGAAAGTGGTTCTCTATCCTCTTGTCCGTCATCATTTTGTCTCACTCTTTTTGAGTGCTACAGTTACGGATCATGTTGTGCTAAAGTTTCCCTCGAGGCTAGAGAGTGTGTGTGTGTGTGCGCGTGTGCGTGTGTGTGTGTGTCTGATGGATGCTTGCTATCAATTATTTAACCAGACTCTACCTGGTATCATTGAACAAACACAAACAAACCACACATAGAATTAACAAGACTGTGTGCGCGTGTGTGCGTGTGTGTGTGTGTGTGTGTGTGTGTGTGTGTGTGTGTGTGTGTGCGTGTGTGTGTGTGTGTGTGTTTTGGGGCTCTGCAGAACATCATCTGGCTGACGAGCACTTTACCCTCTGGCAGAGCACACACAGATGCTGAACATCAGACACACAGCAGCCGCTCGGTGGTCGAGTTAAAGGCTCAATAACAAATCAAGCTGGACAATAGCTTTGGATGATTATTCAGTAATTCAGTGGAAAGGATTCATGATAATGACCAAATCGTTCTACAGGATCTCTTGCTATAAAACATGATCATTTGGTTTTTGGTTTTTGTCTCGGGTGGTGCACATTGGTGGAGGATCACCGTTTTAAACGCAAGTTTGATTATTCAAACTTTGCTACACTTCTGCACACTGCTACACTCTTCAACTGGCAATTTAATTAATTCCAGCGCTTGAACTTCATTTAAGCCTAAGTTCCACCTGTACTTTCAAGAGTGTACCCTTTGAACCTGTGTGTAACCCATAATTAAAGTAGCTAAACCCCTAGATCTGTTTTGTGATTCAGCGGTCGGGGGTTAGGGTTAGGGTTAGGGTTAGGTGGAGACTTTTCTTGGTTTTGACTCTTTAGAAGCTGCTGCATTTATAAACTGACACACTGAGACCTTTCCTGTACATTGCAGGCAGACTGACATCATGTACAAACTTGCTCTTCATCGGCTTTGTCACATCCAGCATCTCTTTTTCTGACACACTCTCTCTCTCTGCAAGTATGAGGACAAACGACCCCTCGTAAAACACACATAATGACTTCAGTGCAATCAGTGCTCTGCATCTTAACTCCACCTTTTACTATTGGATTAGTGTGTTGGGTACCTCAAAAGAAGGGTAACGAAAAAGACAGGACAGCTCATTGTCACCTACAATGCCCTTCCAACAGAGAAAATGTGACACACGGCCATAAAGGCCGTCCTACAGGCTAAAGGAGAGTTTCACCATAAACGTATCACACATTTCCCAACCGCATGTAGCTGGGGCTCTTTTTTATTTTGCCTGTTTTCTTTTGTGGAGGACTCACTGGCTCCGACAGCGTCTCATCAGCACCTCGGTATTTCCCCATTACATTCGTCCGAGCCGCCGCTTTTCTTTCTGAATGCAGGACAATTTTGTTGCGCTGACGGAAAGTGACGGAGCCTTTAGGGAAGAGAGAAGTTAAAAGAGAGCCAAAAACGGCGGAAAGAAAAAAGAAACAGAGCGAGAATCACAAAGAGAAAGTAGAGCAGAAGCAAGATAAACGACTGAACTGGGTTCAAGTTAATTGCACAGAATGGAAGCAGGCTGCAGCAACACAGAGGGAGATAAACACGGAGGGTAATTTGCTCTTGTTTTGTATCGCTCCTGCTGCAGGTCAGAAAGCAGAGTGGAGCTCCTGACCATCACCTCAGGGTGCTGCAGTAAACCACCCGTCAACTGCGCAGCTTAATAAGGCTTTGACACAAACAGCTCGTCTCTCATTTCCAAGCTCACTTTCGGACCCGACCCCAAATAATTCAGCCTGGACCCGGGTCGGTTTCTTCAGTGGTTTCGGGGGTGAAATCACTACCACAAGAACTCCTCTCTGACTTATTGTGCAGTGTGCAATCTAGAGAAACACACTGTATCCCCCGGACTCCACCAGGGCTGTCACGCCCGCTGATTGTGGTCGTTCTAGACAATGCTCGCGTTTCCATCGGCAGCGCCAAGAAGTTGCTCTCCGGAGAACACATTACGCTTTTAAGGAAGCTGACCACAGCCATGTCGGTCTGCACAGAGCAGATCGGGGCCAGACAGGAAGTCAGACAGCAAAGTGCATCCACTCAATTTTCCAAATGAAATACTGTGTGCAGCCTCAGAATCTATAGCACAACAAAAAAGGAAATATTAACAATAAATACACTTAAAGAATTCAGATAACTAAACAATTAACTTACATAGTCTACTCAACCACAGTAGAAGTAGACAAACCAAGGACAAACAATGAACAGACAATATCAGGCAGGTATGAAAGTACCAGTGGGATATGAAGTCTGTCCTTCAGTACTTGTAAAGCTGTTTTAAACTGAATTTAAACACCTGCATAGTTGCTGTTTGAAAAGCTGTCTGTCGCTGATTGTAATAGAGGGTTATTACCACAGAAGCTTGTTAGGTCGCTCTCTCCAGGTTAGGAGTCAGTTGCTGCCCCGGGTCTCCAGGTATCTCCAGGTCGTATTCACCAGTGTGAGTAAAATGGATCCTGAGGTTCTACCAGGTGGCTGGGGTTCAGAAGAAGTTGATCCGGAAGGTGAAGCTTTAAATTTACCAGACGAACCAAGTTCCAACCCTAATCTGTGATCATGAGCTCTGATCAGTGATCAAAGGAATGAGAGTTCAGACACAAGCGGTCAAAATGAGTTTCCTCTGTAGGGTGTTCGAGCCGTGTATTACGGTGCGTTCACAATACCGGTGACAAAGCAACAGGTCACCAGTCATTATCAGGTAGCCAGCAATTTGAAGTACAAACAATCTGACACCCGACTCTTGACACTGTGTGACGGTTGCTACAAATCAAAATTGAGCTGACCTCAAAGCTCAACAGCGACTTGGTGTCAGTGATCATGAGACACCCTCAGACTTCCAGAGAGAGCTTGGAGTAAAGCTGCTGTTCCTTCTCCAAAATGACAAATACTTCGTTACTGTACATTTTTCAGGCATCTGTACTTTACTTGAGTATTTATTCCACCTTTTGACCTTTCCTCCCTACATGTGAAACACAAACATCTGAACTTTCTCCTCTTCACTTTTTTCGACACGGGCCCGTTACTCTGATTTGATGCATTCGAGGGAAATTACGGATTCTCTAAACTTTTCCTCACTGCACGTCGCCTTTCCAACATCAAAAGACTTGATTTCAACCTACGTAGCGAGGCGAAACAAAGACAGAAGAAGGCAGGAACAGACAGAGAGGGAGACTGGAATGGGGAGAAAAGGGCGTGTTAGTGTCTCGTATCTGCAGAGACCCTGCAGCGTCTCTTTTCGGAGGCTTTCCAGGTTTGTCGTCAAACTGGTGGGGGACCCCGGGTAGACCCAGAGCACACTGGAGGGATTATAGATCTCATGTGGATTGGGAACTTCAGGAACCTCCAGGAGGAGATGGAAGATGTCTTTCTTGGCCTGCTGCCATTGTCCCCAATTACAAGGCAAAAAAATGGACCACTGAAACACTACATGACTTCTGCGGCCATGTATTATTATTACTCTGTATACTTGCTGACCATCTTTGGCACAAACATGTCTTTCAGGATAAATGAAGTTCTATCTCATCTCATATTCTGGTATCACTCAACTGGGGCCTAAAAGACTTTACCAGGACGTCCAAAGCTACACAGTCTACTCGATTAAGACTGTTTTAGCCACAACGTTTGGTATTAAACAAGTACTAAATAAACCATAAACAGTGAGGGACACAGTGTGTCTTAGCTTTCAGCTGTCTGTGACTGTGACAGGCTGTTTTGTTGCAGCGCTGTCTGGCCGAGCTGTTGGCAGGTTGATGCATCAGATCAAATGTGAACATGGAAGTAAGCAGCTGTCCACAGTAATGGTTTCATTATGGAGGTCAGTGCTCAGTAAATCATTTAGCGGCGCTCCAGAGCTCCACCAGAGGACTTATCTGATCTGCTCACTGATCTACTGAGCTCTGCGTGGCTGGTCTGAAACCCAACGAAAAACACTTAACCTCTGCATTCTGCGATTCAATTTTGTTTTAAATAAATCTCGAGCGGAGCGGCTTTCCGCCGGTGTGTTCACATTATTGTATTCTAGTGTGGTAAAGTTTGTTTGGACTCCATTATTCAGTTTATTTGAATTGAATCAATCCCGCGTTATGAAAATCTGTGAGAACAAACTCCAAGTGGTTCACTTACAAAATGATTCTCGTGTTTAAAGTGACTGCAACAGCATCAACAGCATGAGACACTACCACAGAAACCTAATCAGAGTCAATCAAACGATTTGGTGCTTTTCTCTGTTTTACATAAAAATAAATACCCTGGGATATTTTCGAGTACTTTCTGAAATTTAAAAACAAAGCGATTGATTAATCAAGTAATCATCATTTGCAGCCAGAATTGAAAACTTAAGTACCGCAATTATTTCTTTTAATTATGAAATATGATTACTGTAATTTTTGTTAAGAGGAAAATAAAGACAAAATAAAATGTAACCCCATTCTCCCAAAATCTTAAGTCTTACAGTTGCACCTTCAAATTTTAATTATTGCAATCTACTATACAAAAAAAGATCTCAGGCCCAAAGCTGCAACAATTAGACAATTAAAAGTTACACTTATTTTAATCTGTAATCAACAGAGTGTATATTTGGTTGATGAAACTAGACCTGCATGTTGTTTCTCTTAACCCCGCAACGTAATTTTTGTCTTTATTTCTGTGACGATGAAACATTAAAGGTCACGTGGCTGAGCTAAGAATAACCCCCCTGAGCTACAGGAGCTTTATCATCTTCCTGGTTGTGAAATCTCATCACAGATTTCCGCTCGCTCTCGCAAACCAATTAACCCGAAACTCATTAGCCGACGTGTTTGAGGACGTAACGCGAAGTGAACTGAGGACAGCTGCTGCGGTCTGACTCCAGCCGGTCTGCAATCCGAACCGAGAGCCGACGAAACGCACATCCATCACCAGCGCGGCTCCACCCCTCTGATAAAGTTAGCTTTTTCTCCCGCACAAGCGGATAAGATAAGCCCAGCTCTCCCTCTGGGTACGAACTCACCGGCTTAATCGTCTTCTGAATGAAGCTCGTTTCTATATCTCGCTTCCTCAATGGAGCGAGAAGACGAGGAGCTGCATCTTAGCCAGCAGCAGGGCTCTCTACCTCTTTGCTACAATCTCTATCACTGAGGTCCTGTTGATTTTTTTCCGTACAGGAGGACTTGAAGACATTTTTCATGTGGTGTGGTTATAGTTGAGTCTTCTTACATAGACTTAGCTCAGCTCAGGCTTAGCCTACACATAAAGTAAGTGTTATGAGGAGATTTGCTCTTCACTGAATGTAAACAGGTTGGAAAGCCCAAACTAGTTCCTACATGAAGGCCTTTTCACACTCGGGATCAACATGCATCCTCAGGGACCCGATCACAAGTGGACAGCTACATCTGTAATGTACGTAATGCCCCTAAGACACATTGAGATCCGATCTATCAGACCACATGCGACCACATTCTTTAAGCAGTGCGTTTACATATGTGGGCAGACTGCAAACTCAGCTGACTTCCCGCGTGGAAGAAGAAGTAGAAGAAGAGGAAAAAGGAGGAGAAGAAGAGAGACGACAAGAAAAAGCAGCCCATCACCAGACTCCCTCTCCAGAGCGTCCGATTGTGAGAGCTGTCGAGTGAGGAGAAAGTTAACAAACCTCATGAAACGGCGACGACAAATTCTAAACCACTGGATGCAAAACGTGAAGTGATCAGTTTCCTTTAAAAAGTTTCAGTCTGTGGCAGCATGTCTGCTTCTGTGTCTGAAGCGAAGTGTCTTACCTGCCAACATGAAGCAGCTGTTGGAACACACTGTTTCAACGGATTTCATCATTTATTTGTGGGGTAATTTACTGTATTTATCCAGCTGTAACTTCAATCTATTGCATTTTGTATGCCTTATACCACTAAAAAACCCTTCATCTAAAAAGACAATTCACAAATACAGATATCAAAAATAATGGAACCTTGTTAATATTTCCAGCATGACTACTACCAACTCTGAAATACACATATCGCTCCATAAGTGCAGACATAATAAATAGAATAAAGCAAAGTTGTGCCGCAGAAACAGCGGAGGCACTGTCACAATAATAGAACTGCGACGCCACCTAGTGATAAGACAAACAAACCAGCTGAGTGAATCAGTATTGGGATTAAATTTAGCAGAACAAAAAAAGATCAGACAGAATCACTGATCCTGCTAATCATGCTCCATGTGCTGCTGCACTTTCTGCATCTTGCGTATCCAAAAGAAATATAGAAGCACTGATGAAATTATGTTTCTCTTCCTTCTCCCATGTTTCTCTCTGTTTTCTCCAGTACTCACTAAAAACAAAACCCTGCAGCCTGGGTTTGTGCGTGGGCTCACCTGAGGCTGAAGCAAAGCATCCCGGGATGTGAGGCGACCAAATGGTGCTGTAGATGACCCCCTCGTGACCCCTGAGTGTGGTCAGCGACCGGTTGAGAGCGGGGTCCCACTGTGGGTGGGAAACAAAAACACATGGCGGTCAGGGGAGAGAAAAAGAAACTGAGAGGAGACAAAGATTAAAAAAAAAAAAAGTACAAAAACAAACAGAACTCACCACTTTAGCGGTCTGATCCCACGATCCAGAGACGATGAGGTTCTCTCCTCTGGTCTGACTCCAGTCCACAGAGTACACCTTCAAAATACACAGTCACAATACAGCATCCGCGTGACGACTCCCACAGTTGTATTTCTTCTGTGAGCGAGTAGCGTGTGTGCGTGTTTTACCTCCTGCGTGTGTTCTTTGGCCACTCTCAGCGGAGCGTCGTGATTGGCCGTGTCCCACAGCTGCAGGCTGCCATCCCCAGCCCCGGTGACCATGACATGCTCGTTGGTTTCACTCCAGGATATGTCGAAGAGGCCGTCACTCCACTCCCAGCTGACACACACACACAACACCTGTATCATTATATCTACTCACAAACACGGAGACTACATTCACAAATTTATCAAGGGCATGAAAGAACCAAAGAAAGAAAGAAAGCAAGAAAGAACGAAAGAAAGAACGAAAGAAAGAACGAAAGAAAGAACGAAAGAAAGAACGAAAGAAAGAAAGAAAAAACGAACGAACAAACAAACAAACGAACGAACGAACGAAAGAAAGAAAAAAAGAACGAAAGAAAGAAAGAACGAATAAACAAAAGAAAGAAAGAAAAAAGAACGAAAGAAAGAACGAACGAATGAAAGAAAGAAAGAAAGAAAGAACAAAAGAACAAAAGAAAGAAAGAAAGAAAAAAAGTTTACCTTCTCACAAGAACAACTCCTGTCTCCATCTCATCTAGAACCAGGAGGGTGCCACAACCTACAAATATGCAAAAAATGTATTTATTTTGGTTAATTTTATCAGATTATCAAAATACTACTATCGGTACTATCAAAATATAACTGAGAGAAACATGTGACAAATGAATGGAACAACAATAAAGTGTGGTGGATCTGGTTCCTGGTCGGCACAATATTCACATACAGTAAGTTCCAGTCCTAATGAATCTCATATCAAACCTTTCATCTGTTCCTGCTTATGATAACAAGCAGACATGGGTGTAAAATGGCCGCTGCCCCCATCAGTTAAAGTCACAAAGATCACTGGTGACAGATTATATCGTCTGTCACTTATTGACATCAATTCCATAATGGCTATAATGATATGTTTGGCTGTTGTCGGTTCTGTGGTCGACTTGGAAGTCCAAACCTAAAAACCCACAACTTGTGAGTGTTTCTGTAGTTCACGGGTGCAGACTCTCCTCTTGCTGTGTCACATTGAATTTCATGAGAATTTCCCAGTTTAATTTGTATATAATATCAACATTTAATAATGATGCAGAGGGATATAGCAGCCAAGGCAAGAAGCCCTTATAATTCTAATGTGTCCAATAAATGTAATTATCCCTTCTTATCTTCTGCTGCTCATATCAGGGTGTCTCTCCAGGCGGAGAACATTAACTACATTGTTGAGATTCAAAGGTGATACCCATCTAAATTAAGTCTTTAAAGCTCATAATGTTTAATAAGATTCAGATTTGATAAGTGGTGCGGTGGTTAGCGGGGTCGCCTCACAGCCAGAAGGTTCTCATCTCATCTGAACTTTTCTACATTCATTCTTGATTTTGGATTCTATGTTCTACTAACCAGCTATGCCATAGTACTGAGAGGTAGCGCAGGCCACTCTGCTGGGGATGAACGGAGACACTTCCACGGCGTAGCCATGACGAGCCTGACAGCAAAACACCTTCACCATCCTCAGCAGCCGCCTGCAGCCCAACCGGGCTTCCTGCTAGAAACACCAAGAACTGTGTTAGAGATGAGGAGTTAGCAAAGTTCATAATAGCAAGTTGTGAGAGCTGATATCAAAGGGAATCACGTCATACAGATAAATCACGAGCCTTGCTTATACTGTAGTCCTAAAGCTGCTCCAAGTAGGCGGAGAACAAACACCACACAACTGCTGCTGATGAAAATGCCATAATAGACTAGCTGTAATAATATGAGTACTGATTCTAAAAAATGTATGAAATTAATATACAAAAAACCTTTGTGTGATTTTCATTGGTTTCATTTTTGTTTAAATTAGAAAAACTTTGAATATAAATGAAAACGTTCGATTAGAAACGAGAAAAGTATCAAATTAAGGAAGCAGACGCTTGCACAACTATTCCTTCAAAAGAATAAAGAATAACGACAGAATGAAATTAAATGTTAAATAGGGCTGCAACTAAGGAATATTTCCATTGTCATTTAACATCAGACAATAGTGAAAGATGTCGTCAGTGTTCCCAAAGCCCAAGATGACGTCCACTAGATATTCAGCGCACTGTCATGGAGGAGGAGCGAAAACCAGAAAAATATTCACATTTAAGAAGCTGGAATCAGAGAATTTTTACTTTTAATTCTTAAGACATTACCCTGATTAATTCACAATCATCACCCAGACAATCATCATCAAGATCTCATAGTGCTGGTGATTGGCTGTCTCAGTCAATCATTGGCTGTCTCAGAAAACACCAGGTTCTGCTCAGAGACAGGGCTCACTGCGTATACACGTATTACGATCTTTTGTTTAAATAATTTTTTAGAATTGCTGTCCATAAAAGTAACTTTAAGAAATTGGTATCCAAGTCGAGGTATTGGTAACAAAAGTATTTTAACGGTACCCAGCCCTTGGCATTACAAACATGTTTCCGTTTTCAACACATAATGGTGTTATGACATTATGAGTCTGCGTAGTTAACGCGTACATTACAGACCTGGGATCTGCAGTGACGACACTGGTGTTGCACTCAGACACTGTGAGGGGCGCCAAATCACACCAAATGGCCAATTTCTACATAATGCTGCTTAAATGGACAAGCAGCTTAATACTTGCTGCGTGGCTTATTATGATCAAAGCTGAACTTTGTATGATAATTAACATGTACAAAAAATACATGACAATGAGAGTGTGTTCACATTTAAATTAAAAAAAAAAAAAACACATTTAGTAGGATCCTAAAGTCAAAAATCCTCAAACTTTGTTTATTTGATGTGGTCTTTTAGCCCTTACTGTACTATCTGCACATAACTTACAGTGAGCTGAATTAGTTATTAGAGTTTACAGTTTAGCGATAAATTCATGCATCGTTAAGATACTTCACATATCTTGTGGTAACTCAAATATTCCTCCAGTTGGTTCATAACTCAAAAGATTGATCAAAGCACCCATACAGCACGTTAAAAAATGAAACAGACAACCGGTAATGACTCGCTGAGCACTCACCGATGACAGAAGAACACTCTCTGACTTTAACGTCTTCTCAAACTGTCAAATTTAACAGGAACAGCTCATTAAATCCAAAAAAACGACAAGTTTCTCCTCATTGAGCCAGCTGACAGCTTCACAGACACAACTGCTTCCGTGTTTTGGTCAGCTGACCCAAACTACCCGGATGAAAGCGGGTGCAGCTGTAGGTCTCGCGAGGTTTCGGTAGATGGCGATGTTTCCCCAACACGACAGAACCAGTGTCTGATACCGCATGTTTTTGAATTGTTTTACACAATAAACATGATGATAATCATAACTTCTCCCTAAATCTGCACAAGTCTTGAATCATGTGCTGTATTTCAACCTTTTATTAATAACTTACATTAAAGTACGATGGTGACTGCTGTAGTACCCAAAAGTATTATAAAAGTAAAGATATTGTGTCAAAATGTAACGTTCTGATTGCCACAAAAAGGAATTGATTCAAAAATGTGCCACTGTGGCTATGATGCTCCATGTAATCTGCAAAGTAACTAGTAACCAAAGTTATCAAATAAATGTATTTGCTTCCAAGTGGAAGTATAAAGTAGCAGAACATGTAAAATAGTACAAGTATCTCAAAATTGTACTATATCCAGTACTTGAGTAAATGTCCTTAGTTCCTTAAAGGTCGAGGCCAATGAAAAGCCTCAGTTAAAGGTTAGTTTCCTGCAACAGAAAAGGGCGGTCAGTGGCATCCTCATGGGAAAATATGGCATGAGGTGGAAGGTAAACACACATCATCCATTTTAGAGAGCAGATCAACAAAAAATGAAAATTCAGTAATGATCATTTGTGACCACTTGTAAGGAAGGTGTAGCTTCCCAGCTATTTCTATGGTGGATCCTCTTGAAGAAGGACCCGCTGCAGGTGATCGATTGGAACCACCCGTCTTCAATTCCACTCTGGTTACTGTCACCAGCACCACAACCTCCTTCTCACACAAACCATGTAATCGATGCTCATAGCAATAAGGGACAAGTAGTTGTAGTGGTTGTAACCTCAGATATCCTCAGTGTGCTTGCGCTCAGCCGTTGAGATACGGAAGTTGCCAGTTTGCATCCCAACAGGGACGGGTCTGTTTCTGACCACAAGCTGAGTTCAAGACTCTGCTGAAGGGCTGTTTTGAACAGTGTTGTATGAATTAAAAAAACTTAAGCTTGAATAATGATCAGACTGGGCCTGCTGAGGAGTCTCAGGTGGTCCTTTGGAGTGCAGGGGGCTCTTCCGAAGACCTTGTTTGACTCTGCTGTGGCATCGGCCATTTTCTTTGGAGTGGTCAGCAGCATCACGACTGCTGACAGGAAGAGACTTGACAAATTGACAAAGAAGGTCTTGGGATGCCCACCGGTCTCAGTGCAGGCTGTGGGGGAAAAGGAGGGCTACAGCTAAGCTATTATCCCAGCAGAGCGTGGCCCCCACCATGTGTGAAATGGTGTCAATGTTTGTTGAGTTTTTTCTATCTTATTTGTATTGTTTATACTGTTTCTAACTCTTTTTTACGTATATTTACAGTATAATCAGTTATCTATTACAGTTGTTTATGATTGATGCTCTCTTTTTTTGCTGTCCTTTTTGCTGCTGTAATATGGCTAATTTCCCTGTGTTGTTTTGACAATAATCATTTGTGATATTATGAGGCTAATTATATATATATATATCTTTATAGACAGAATATTGGCACTCAACAAACTAATCAAAATGCTAATTTGCAACAGTTTCAGATGTGACAATACATTTAATATGTGGTTCCTTCATAGCTGGGAAGTATAAAGGGTAAGGAATCATACATACATTGGCTGTACGATATTCATGCTATTTCATGAAAAGAATACATTTTTTTGTAATTGTATTCTATTATAAATCTGATTGATGGTGTTGTTCTGATTGATTGATATGCATATCTTAGAATCAGGTACAGTCAGAGCATCTACAGCAGGGGTCAGGCCTGTTCTAAAAATGAGAACTGAATATTGATATTATCTGTTTCCCACCTTGTTAAGTCATTGTTGAGAATTATTGTGAGAAATCATTAACATGATCAGTGTATTCACATAGATGAGTATCATTAATCATTAATAATCATATATAACTAAAGGCAAACTGAGCAAATTTGTTATTTCAAAAGAGTTTATCAAAATGGTAGCCCTTCGTATGACTCAATACCCATGAAGAAGCTCTCAGTTTCAAAAAGGTTTGTGACCCCTGATCTACAGAGTCTTCTTGATGCTGCCACCAGGGGGAACCAAAGTCTAACAAGTGTAAATCTGCAGGCCTTTCCTCACTGCCCTCACCTTGTCTGTATGTGAGCACATAAAACAGACAGACGCCTCGTGCTGCGGCTTGAATGACTCTGTTTTAGGCCAAATCAGAATATATTAGCGTAAATAAAAAATCATCACAATATTAATAATAAATCGTCAGCATCATGACATTCAACATATTTGTGATAAAACGATCTAAATAAGATTCACAACTGCAGCCAAATACAAGTTTTAGGAAAAGTGCGCATCCTACGCATACTTGGGAATTCTATTCAGGCCATCTCAGCCAAATGGAGGCCAATAATTTGAAAAGTAAAGCAATTTAAATGTGAAAACGTTGAGGTGAGGGAGTTTAGGAAGTGATTGTGACTGTGTGAGGCATATAACTGGCCAAAAAAACAATCCTCTGAAGTTGGCACCATGAGTGATACGAAGACAACGATAGAGGCCTTTACATACATGTGGGATGTTTATGTAGTTCAAAGTGAGCTGATTTCAGATGGAGCAGACCCGACGGTAGAATTAACTCCTACCTGATTGCCACTGAAAATATAACAGTCAGTCCCTACACACGTTTCTGTTGTTGAATGTGAAGACTTTTATGAGTTTGACAGAAAACTCAATTTTTGAAGACTTTGACAAAATGACAAACGCGTCCATTGGCTCGGCCGCAATCAATGATCAGCATTTCATTTTTATTCTGTCCTTTTTAGTCACGTTTGAGACACTGGTGGTTAAATGAGCTACAGGATCTGTGTATGCTAATTAGGCTAATGCATCCAGTACATTTCAGTTTCAGTAGCAATCATAATGTTACAGTCACACAGAAAGCATATCATGTCCATACACATTACAAAGTGTAACACAGTTGGCTGTAATATGTAGCCACGCTGTGTTGAACATGAACCTGGGCTCCATTAGCTTAGCACACACAAACTGAACCAATTACTGCAGACTAACACCTGATAGAACACACACTGAACAGCCTCGGGGAAAAAGGAGGGCAGTGTCTGGTCAGAGTCAGTGTAAACAACACAACTGTTTCCCATTAAGAATCTGCTGTAATGTGTTTTGTATATAAATCAATATATTTCACTGTTTCTGATCAATGAGCAGATACCTCAAGTGCTCCTGTCCTACACATTAAGCCAGATTAATTTAATGTTTACTTCACTTTCTTTAGTGAATAATTCATGTATAAAAACAAAAGTGACCGTTTCGAGAGTATTTTATTAAAAACAGCACAAAAACACAGGAAAGCAGAAGTATTATAGTACGGCATTATAAAAACGATGGGGACTCCTCTGGAGGTGAATTAAATTATTATTGAAGTCCACACTTCATACAGCATTTGTAAAAAAGTTTAATATTTTGGAGTCACTGGAAATTGATCGGACCGAACTCGGCCTCGTGTAGAAGCTGCTGTATTTTGGTTCTGACCCATGACTGTTTCTCTGCAGGAAGCCGTCTCATGGCCGGAGCCAGGCTGAGTAAAAACAGCGTGACATCGTCTCTCTGGTCCACGTCCCGGTCCTTCTGCGCCTCCCTGGCCTCCATCCTCCTCAGGTACTCCTCCAGCAGACTGTCCGTGCTCCTCCTCCAGCCCCGGGCCAGACGCGGGGATGCGTCTCGACTCTCCTCTTCGTCCGTTTGGTCCAGCAGCTCCACCTCCTCGATGTCCTGCTCCTCCGTTTTCAGGTGGTTCAGCCTGGACGTGTTGCAGGGCGGCTGCTGCATCTGCAGGTCCGGCTGCAGGCCTGCGGGGGACAACTGCGCCGGAGGCATCAGCTGGTCTGAGGGCTGCGAGGAAGAGTGTGAAGAAGCTAAGGACGTGGCTAGAGATGTAACTGACTGCATCATCATCTCAAACAGTTCCTTCATGTTAACCTGTTGGGCCTGTTGTGTTTGAATACTGTAGTCTGGAGCGGAAGCTTCTGACGGCACCTCAATCTTTGCTTCTTTCAGTCTGATGACGTCCCTGTCGGCCGACGACGGCCGCTTCCTCTGAACAAACTCTGACGATGATGACGATGAAAATGTTGTTGTTGTAGCGTCTGCTACAGCGATGCCTACAGGGACAGACACAAGAATCACATTTCATTTTCAGCCCACAGCTACAGAACCACACAGCTACTCTATGTGTGTCTAAAGCCACAGTGTCTTTTAATATTCAATATAAGGGCTTTACTACAGGCTATACTTACAGGTCCATTTCTATGTCAAAAACATTATTTGCTTGTGTTTAGATGTCTAAAAATAAGTCTAAATATTCGTTGTCATTTCTGACAGTAAATGAAGAGTTTTTGGGTTTTGGAATGACTAAAGTAAAGTTTCATAACCCTCAAAATATTTCCGGAGGTTGACAGAAAAACAGGATTGCAGCATTCTCCTGAAGGACTGAACCGAAAGAACTAAAAAAAAAATGGCAGCCCATCTGGTGTGATCCAAGTCTCCAGAAGCTCTAGGATCCCAAATTGCTCAAAAAAGACATTATTTACATCTTGGACATGCGGTTGAGCTTATGCACCTATGTCGGAAGGTTGTTGTCCCTCAAGTCTCCAGCTACTTCAGTTGTTTAGGAGAAAGCTGCAACTCTGTTTTGCTCCAGAAATATACTGTGAACTACGACACTTCACTTGACGTTCCATCAGCATGAAGGGAATGATTGCTGAATTAAAGTTTTGGGTGAACTGTTCCTTTAAAGTTGCTGGTTTTAAGGTTGCAGGAGCCCCCTGCCCCTGTGGCCTCAATCCAACACTTGGGGAAATTCTGCACATCTAGAGCCACACACCGTAGTTCTCGTCGTCATCGCTCCGTGTTTCGGTGGTCGTACTGCAGCCCACCATGTCTGACGTCCCGAAGCGAGGGGGCTGCGGGTTCAGAGCCCAGCCGTTGGTGCCCGCGGCTCTGGCGTCAATAAACGGGTTTAAAAAGGACAAGATGGCGGAATATCTCCACGGCCTGTAGTTGAAGAGCCCCACGCCGCTCTCGCGTCGCTCCTTCTCCCGCTGCCTTTCCCTCCGGTGTTGGTCCCTCAGCATCTTCCACTTCCGTCTGCACTCAGACTCTGATGAAGACAGACGGAGGGTACACCTTCAACATTTAATTTTGTCAGACAATATTCAACAAATCCAGTGTACAGACTCAAAGCAGCACTTCTCACACTGCCAAAAAAAGCTGCACCGATGTTCCTTCTTCACTTTAACACCTGGGAGAATCATCTTTTGCGATGTGATGCAGAGGTACAGGAGTGACAACAACTTTCTGCACACATTGAAAGTTGACTTTGTTAATTTAGCTACTTCTGAACGTAAACTGTCGTCCTGTGAGTACAAATTAAGCACATACATTTTTAAACAAAGAGGCTTCATCCTCTAATACTTCACTCCAGGGCTGCTCAAAGTGGTGCTGCCATAAGGTTCAGTGTCGCCCCAAAGCAAACAAAATAATACAAATTTAAAAATGTCATTATCTGGTATCGACATATGAGTGGTCCAATATCGAGCAAAAGCGAAAACTTTATTATTTTAAAATTATAACTAATAATTCAAAATATACTGGTTCAGTGCACCCGTGGCATTTTAGATGATAGCTTTTTACCCCCTCTTTACAACACAAGCAGTAAAAAGTTTGGGCACAAACACACTGAGCTTTGAAAACCTCTAACATTTCGGAATTTGTAGTTCTGTAACTTTCAAATGCCTTGAAGAAAACAAAAGAACATAATGTGAAACTCTTCAGTATTTGGAAAGGCAGGACATAACGATGACAGTGACACAGGGAGGGTCCATAACAAATCTGACATGTAATCTTTTTAGCGACTAAAAGCTCCACACAGTCTATTTAAGCTGCTGACGGAAACACTGGTGTTACAGGGACGAGGAGCGGACACCCACCGGGGACCCCGACTATCAGAGCGACCTGCCTCCAGGCTTCGCTCCTCATGTTCAGGTCTCTGTAGGTCACTGAGTTGCTGTCGTACAGGCTGGGGAAGCCGGACACCGCCATTATCAGTTTGTACTCCATTTTGTCGCACACTCCCGGAGGAGAGGAGCGAGAGGAGGAGAAAACAGCCGAGGTCTCCGAAAAACAACAACTGCCTCCTCCTCCTCCTCTTTCTTCTTCTTCTTCTTCTTCTGTTTCCTAACAGACAAAAAACGGGGTGCTTCCGCTTCCGGTGCGAGTCTAAACGGCCGCTATTGGTTCTCACTATAGTACGTCACGATTGCGTCTCAGAGGCAATTTGCATAAAGTTAAAACACTTTAACCACGATTAGATTTAGATTTAAAACCAGAATCAGCTTTATTGCTAAGCATGTGCACACAAACAAGAAATATGACTCTGACTAAGTTTGCACTCAATGAACCAACAGGTTATTAATACAAAAAATAAATCTGAAAATGAATTTAAATATATATATATATATATATATATATATATATATATATATATATATATATATATATATATATATGTATACATATATATATATATATATATATATAGATAGATAGATAGATAGATAGATAGATAGATAGATATAGGTATATAGATATAGATATATACAATTGAAAAATTAAGACTAATATGTAGAGGGTAGTGCAATTGTAAGAAGTGCAGAATTTACAGCAGTATCTAAATAAAATTTTTAAAAAATTTGCAGAGTTTTCTCCTTGTTTTTTTGCTTTATCTATAGGACAGCTTCAGAAAGATGACAGACAAAACAGGATGAGAAAGAGGGTTACATGCAGCAAAGGGCCCCAGGCCAGGTGAGGCCCAGAGTGACAGTCTGGGGGAAGAAACTGTCTCCGTGTCTGATCATTTTGGGGTACAGTGCTCTGTGACGGAGGGGAGGAGCGTGAACAGTTTGTGTCCGGGGTGTGAGGTGTCTGCAGTTTCCTGACCCTGGACCGGTACAAGTCCTGTATGAAGAGCAGGTCAGCTTCAATTATTTTGCCTGCAGACCTGATTGTCCGTTGCAGTCTGTTCTTGTCCTGTTTGGGTGCAGATCCAAACCAGACGGGGATGGAAGTGCAGAGAACAGACTGTATGCTAGCCCTAGCTCCTAAGGCAAGTTGAACTTACTGAGCTGTCGCAGGAGGTACAACCTTTACTCTGCCTTTTTCCGGCCAGTGTCTATGTGTGAGAATCACTTCAGGTCCCCGGAGATTGTGGTTGCCACAAACCTGAAGGCGTCCACAAGAGACACTGTTGAGGATTGTGAGGAGGGGGAGTGCAGGGGGCTTCTCCTGGAAAAAAGTACAATATTTACCTCCAAAATGAAGAGTGGAAGTATAATATAGCAGAAAATGGAAATACCCAAGTACAAACAAATACCTCAAATTTTAATTGAGTTACTTTAATCACTCTTTGCTAACATTAGTTACTAGTTACTTTGTGGATTCAGATATCATTAAGCTACATAGTGGTAATTGAATAAGCATAATATTTACCAATTGCAAAATGAATGCATCTATAACCCAATAAATGTCCCATTCTGCATGTCAAGTACTTTTACTTTTGTGACTTTAAGTGTATTTCAGTGACAGTATTTATGCACTCCTGGTCAGGTAAGAATTTGAACACAGGAGATGTACTTTTTACACTGCTGTCATGATACTTTACTTAAATGAAAAGAGCCTCTTCTGGTTTACAGCAGGTCAGAAATCATGCCACCAAAATGTAGCATTTTTTTCCATAAAATTTTATCCTATTCTTACTTTTGAATTAGATTTTTAATGAGACAAAACAAAATAAAATACAAACCAACTACCGAACACACATACGTCACATTTAAAAAAAACAGCAAACATTCTATATATTTACTTATAAAATCTTTTTTTTTGTTGTTGTTTTTTAATCTGACATTGTTTGGGAGGTATTTTGTTTGTATTTCTTGTATGTATTTTATTTTGTTAGTCATCCTGAGTCTGACTGTTGAATATTAAAGGCCTCTTCTTCTCTCAGTGTGTTCACACTAACAGGCTGGCTTTTTCTTGTCATTAGTTAGGTGCTTTGGTACATTTACATTAGTTCCTGTTTGCTACAAAGATGCAAGCAGGATGTCTTTTCAATGCAAAAAGCTTCATAAGATGCCAATATGCAAATGTTACGTAAATGTTCTGTGTTGCTCTGTGCGGCTGCAGGTCTCACTAAGAGCCTGTAGGGGGCGACACCGCTCTAAAATGTCCTGAGCTCTGCAGTCAGGTCTGATCTGATAACAGCATCATGTACAGTTAGAAGATGGAGATGTCCACATGATCAATCATATTTCTAAGACATATGTATCTAGGCGATATAATCATCTACTGGTTGTATTTATTGAGCACTTTCAGATTATTCATTGCAATAAATTGAGAGAGGTTCCCCCGAAATATTACTTTTATACCTGTGACCAAACTTAATATAAATGCTCAAATTTCTCCTCCATCTGCTCATTTTGTAAATCTAAAAAATAGAGTAGATATATAAATACATGAACTGCTCATATTCCAAAAACAGGTGTTGCTTTTAGATGTTTTTTCTGCCCATAGTAACAACACAATATTAGAGAAATGTACAACCTCTTTCAACCCTCGTGGTCCAGGGCCCAAACGCAACTCTTAAACTGCCAATGATGTTTGAATGTCTTCAGAACAACCAACAACCAACCATCCAGGGTTTGAACCTCTCTCTCAGCCCTCGTTTTTAATTACTGCCACAAATATTTCTATTACTTTTCTTGTGCGACGACATGAACGTCTGTCAGTAGAGACTGTCTGAGGACGAGTGAGCTTATCACAATATTTCAACAATAACTGTGTCTGGTTTCTCTCATCCCAGCTTTCAATGAAGACATTAGGAACAAATTAAAAAACTTTTGCCTCCAGTGGAATTTCAGTTGCATGCTTCATACAATGCATCACAAATCTGAGGGAAATATTGTCTTTTACTGGATCAAACTTGGGTTAGGGTTAGGCTTTAGGGTTTTTTTTTTCAATGACACTGTGCTCTAGATGGCACTTTCCTACATTATAGGAAATAGTAAAGAATGTACTCCAACTCCACCCGCTACAAGAGGATAAAATGCTGCTCAGATGATAAAACACCAGTGTTAACATTCCAATAATATGACAGATAACATAACTCTCTCAAACATCCTTTTACTTGAATAGTTTGAGTGCATTTTGCTGTAAATACTTTTGTACTTTTAAACGTAATATTTGCTTGTAACAGACTACTTTGACAAAGCGAAGTAAAAGACGAGCGCTTCTTCCACCCCTGCAGTCTTTGAGGGAGCCTGTGACAGTGGCTGATTGAAGTTGTGCTGTCCTAAAGACACTTTTACAGTTTAATCACAGACTTTTTATGATACTTACTTCCTTACTTTATTGATTTATCTGCAAAAACGTTCAAAATCTGAATCTGAATCACAGTGACTGTTATAACAAGACCTTTCCCAGCTGTTTCCCTGTTTTATTTTTACAGCTCAAATTTGTAAGAAAGCTGATTTCCCAACTCGTCGCACACTGACACATTAGGTTGGTAGGTCGAGTCGCTCACCAACCCAAAGCATCGGCGCGTGTCGAGTTGGGAATAAGACTCGGACATGGACTTTTTTACAAATAGGACCTTTAAAGTTTAAAAGCAAAACAGAATTTGGAGAAATAAATGATACTCTTTTATGACTGATAACTGCAGATCTCAGTTCATGCTTTAAACGCACACCGACACAAGTTGGGGAAATCCCTGCTAGTTTCCCAGACTGTTTACTAGCCTAAATAAAGCAGCAGGGGTCAAAGGTCACCAGGTCTAAAAGTAGATTCTCCAGAAGTCTACAAAGATAACCCTTAAAACACACACACACACACACACACACACACACACTCACACACCACAGGCTGCAGTGGATGTCGCGTCTGTGACTTCACTTCTGTGGTTCAGCTTTGTTTTCCCGCCAGATGTTTCCAATGAACAAGACATTTTCAAAACATTATATAAATCACTCTTCATGATGTTTCTGGGTTTTTCTGAGGAAAAGATTCTCTGTAAATAACTGAAGAAGTTCAAACTCAGGCAGTTAGGGGAACTTAAAAGAAGCTGACCAATGACAGAGGCTAAGAAAATGATAGAAAACCGTCCTGTTTTCTTTGTTCTTCCGTCTTTTTATTTCCTCACATTTCTCTCTTTGTTTCTCAGTTTCACTTTCTTTCTCTTTTTCCCTCCATCTCTCGTTTCCTCTCCTCTATTTTCTCCTTTCTCTTCTTATGCAACAGTCAGCGGAGGGTGATCAGCAGACAGCAGCAGCTCTGTGTGTGTGTGTGTGTGTGTCTGTGTGTGTATGTGTGTGTGTGTGTGTGTGTGTGTATGCGTGCGTGCGCCCCAGGGTGTTGGCAGTGTCTTGGGAATGGGGTGATCAGGACGTGGGAGCAGATGTATGAACACACACACACACACACATACACACATGCCCAGACGAGGCTGAGAAATGGGTCACTGTTGGCCAAAAGAGATGTAATTACACACACCCCTGTCTGCTATTTGGACGAACGCACGTACTCTCACACACAGACACACACACACACACACACACTCTCATCATTTTGGGAAATACATTGATGTGCTCTCCTCCAGAGAGTAACTGTGTGTAAGTAGACTGGTACCACTCTCGGCTGGTTAGCTTAGCTTAGCATAAAGACTGGAAATAAAGGGAAACCGTTAGCCTCGTTATGTAACAAATCCTACCTGCCAGCTCCTCTGGAGTTCACTTACGTATCAACACATTATATCATGTTTATTTAATCTGTACAAAAACTGAAGTGTGGAAATGACAACTTGCTGTTTAAACGGGGACCCTGTTGCCAGGCAACCAGCAAACAATTCATGAAGTTCGGCTACAGCTGCTCGTTGCACCAGCTCTGTGTAAGTTTTGTCTTAAAGGAGCACTCTGTAGTTTCAGGGATCCTGAGTGATTTTATTCTGCCTAAAAGAACTAAATTCACAAACTCTCTTTGTTTCATTATTGAATAAAGTGAATAAACTTGACTGACTTTAAAGGATAACACAATTTCATACTGTTTTGTTTACTTACTTTGTTTATATGTGGCGGACCCTGCCACCTTTCTAACAGTGTTCTGGGACCTTATTTTCCTTTGAGAACAGCTTGTTTATTCACTTCTAGACAAAAGTTTGTATTATTACCTCATAAATATTGTTAACATTAAAATGAAAAATAAAAAGTCCAAATCTACATAGTGCCACTTTAGATTATAATACATGGAAACTAGTTAGTTAGATACTAAATCTGTGCCGCTCTTTGATTGCACCACAGTGCAGATGAGGTTCATCTTAACTCCTCTGGTGTAACGTCCAAACTAACCACAATATTGTCGCAGAAAATGGCATTTTCACTTCCTGTGAAAATAAATCATTCTGTTAACTATCTTTAATCAACAAACAACAATAGGTACGTGGACAAAGCACTGTGATAAGGTAGTAATTATACTCCAAGCTGCTACAGCTGGTTTAAAAAAAAACAAGGGCTACAAATTAGCAGCTGGTTGTTAATTAGAAAGTTATCTTACCCAGATGTTTGCTTGCCAACACTATAACATTTGTGTCTAATGTCAAAGTTTGACGCCAAGCAGCCGGTGAAATCCTATCTTTTAATATGATGTGCATGGCCATATTGCACTCCTTTACAGAGGACTTTACACCTACTAAGGGGCAGGTGTAAGATTGAAGGTGTAACTTACATTCAGGCTGAGTTTGAACTTGCTGGTACAACCCAGTGCTGGGCCCAATATAACGGCAAATTGTTGCTTTTACCATTTTGTTTTGGAATGATGTGATCAAACGAGACATAAAGAAGATATACCATGATTCACGTTAGAGTTAGCTTTAGAGGAGCTGGTAGATAACTTTGTTATCGCTGGATGGAGCCAAGTTGCTTCCCCCTGTTTTTACTCTTTGTGCTAATCTAAGCTAATGAGCTGCTGACTGTAGCTTATATTCAACAGACAGAGAGAGTGGTATCAATATTCAAATCTGACTCTTTGTCTGAAAGCAAATGGGCAGATTTCCTATAAATGTTCTAATCACAGATCTATAAGATAAAAACCTCGGCTGTAGCAATTAAAAAAGACAGCTGAATGACCCCAGAATCAGCAGTGAGGAAACAACCGCGGAAATGTTGCTACCTCAATCAAAAGAGTGTGACGATAACCAACATACCAAGCTGGGAATCCAATTTATTTTGGACTGGATTAAAATTCAACTCAGGCATGACAACATTAATAATTCACTTAAGTTTCTTCAGTGTTTCACATACATACACACACACACACACAAACACGCACGTACTCGCAGGTTGACATGTCCACTGTAAACTGTCACCTGCCACATTTTTAGCGTTCCTGACGTTCTCTCCTGTTAATCTTTATGAGACACCTAACTGTGTGTATGAGTGTGTGTGGAACCAGTGGATGTGTGTGTGTGTGTGTGTGTGTGTCACATGTGTCTCATGTGCTCCTGACTGTATGAATGTCCATGCTTGTCGGCCTGTGTGTGTCCCGACTTGTCTTTCATGTGCATTTTAGTGTCTTTCATTAACTCTAAGGCCTTCGTTACATAACAGGATCTCACACCACCACTGCACACACACACACACACACACACACACACACACACACTGACGCTGGTATCCATTTAAGTTTAAGCCTGAAGCTGATTTGGTAGAAAATCAAAGGGAGTTCTGTCCATTCAGCCCGTCTGATCGCTATCTGGAAGAAAAAGTTTCCTGCACTTTCTCTCAACTGGAGCAAACACAGCGGCTTATTGGCACCGTGTCAAACTTCACACTGTTCCTGGACTTTGAAAAAAGACACAGAAGGCAGAATTTATGTTTAATTTTACATTTAAGTTGTAAATTGATGCTTTGATGATGTTTATCATTTTCACTGACAGACCAAAGGTTAAATCATATGAGCTGATGTGGTGCGTTGATTTAAAATGTTTAAGTCCAGCCTGTCCTCATCAAAAAACATCCAAATATGTTGACTGTGAGAGGAGCTTGTTATGATCCATATTTACATTTGTTGTTAGGCAGCGACCTCTAGTGGTCTTAGTAATTATTACGGCAGCAAAGGAGGAAGTAAGGTGAAATAGAAAAAGCGTCCACCTATAAGAGGATGGGGTGGATGGTTGGGTCAAACACAGGACGTTAACCCACAGGAGACAAAGAAGTAGCCTATATTTGTTCACTGTCTACTGTATTGGTAAAATTTGACATCTTAAGCGTCAATAGAATGTTGACTTCTTCAATAAATTGAGTGCAAATGGTGAAAGCAACTGAAACAGTGTGTTCAATCAGCTGCTAAACTAGCTTAGCTTTTTTAACTTTTTACAAGGAGACAAACAACTTTTTGATTTAATGCAGACTTCACAAGAAGGCACCAGTGATTTAGAATTTTTTCAAAGCCGTTTCAGCGAACAGTTTGTTAAGTTTCTCTTCACTCAACTCCCTTTTAAAACTGTGCAATATTAAAGGGAGTTTGGTGACTTAGTGGTTACTAGTTAAATGATTGGATAGTTTGAAATCGGATGTAATCCATTCCGCCTGTTGTTGTGTCTTCTTCTTCAGACTGTACCTGCAAGAATGTGCTGAATGTGGTCTCAGCGATCGGATCTCAAACGTGACCTCATTCACACCTGTCTTAACCATTCATACCCGGTCTGAACGAGGGCTGAGGTGTCTCAACAAAGATTTTACTCTTGACCTGTGGACTGCATGGAGGTTAGATGGTTGTATGTGATGTGATCCAGTCAGTAAACCAGTCGGTCAGAGGGGCTGCTCTGGACTCCGACTCTAAGAATCTGACTTCACAGACTGAAACCAAACAATTGCTGTCGTGCTCGCCTGCCGCCTGAGTCAACAACACACACTGACAGCTATACACACACACTCCAGCCGCCGTGCACTACTTCCTTGCTTTCTGCCTCTCCAACATCCTAGCGCTGCTCTCGCTCACTGCTCCCTTTTCTTTCTCTCGCTCCCTCTGATTAATTACCTCTAAATCACCCGCAGTCACGACACGACGGGCAGCTTTCCTTTCTCCGGGTCCTTCGCTCTCTTCCTCCTTTTCTCCGACTTCCCTCCTTCTTCTGTGGTATTTCGGACGGTCCTCCTCCTCGCTCATTGTTCTGGAGTAAACTGGAGGATTGCTCATTCACTGGCACTCAAGTTGTTTTTCTCCAAATTCTATTTATCCAGGGCAGGAACGACCTCCTTTCTCATTCTCTCTCTGCACAGTCATGCTGTTTCACACATTCACACCTGGGAGCCTCCCAGTACAAACAGCGGTCCGATACAGTCAACAGGTACCGAGACAGTAGAGCTGAGGCTGATGGGAATGTCATTAGTTGTGCAGGTATTTGGGCATAAATGAAAATCAGTCATTATCCCCTCTCAATGTTAGGGAAGTCTTATTGTTTTAAAACGTGAAAAAATAACCAAATACACTTATTTCAATGTATGTAACATTCAGTTGTGCAGCAACAAACAAGCAGTTGCCACTCCAGGAAAAAGACAAGGGGCACATAGGAAGACAACAAAACAGGCGAACAAACGAGATGATAAAAACAAAATATAACAAAGTAATTACTAAATGCTATCACTTTTAGCTTTGCAGCTTCAGTGAAGATTTCAGCTCCGTATAGGGTGTAAATAACATACACTATATTGCCAAGTATTCACTCACCCATCCAAATAATTGAAAGTGGGTGTTCCAATCACTTCCATGGCCACATATGTATAAAAGCAAGCACCTAGACGTGCAGACCGTTTCTACAAACATTTGTGAAAGAATGGGTCGCTCTCAGGAGCTCAGTGAATTCCAGTGTTGTACAGTGATAGGATGCCACCTGTGCAACAAGTCCAGTCGTGAAATTTCCTCGCTCCTAAATATTCCACAGTCAGCTGTCAGTGGTGTTTTAACAAAGTGGAAGCGATTGGGAACGACGGCAACTCAGCCACGAGCGGGGTCAGCGGATGCTGAGGCGCGTAGTGTGCAGAGGTCACCAACTTACTGCAGAGTCAATCGCTACAGACCTCCAAACTTCACGTGGCCTTCAGATTAGCTCAAGAACAGTGCGTAGAGAGCTTCATGGAATGGGTTTCCATGGCGAGCAGCTGCATCCAAGCCATACATCAGCAAGTGCAATGCAAAGCGTTGGATGCAGTGGTGTAATGCACGGCGCCACTGGACTCTAGAGCAGTGGAGACGCGTTCTCTGGAGTGACGAATCACGCTTCTACATCTGACAATCTGATGGACGAGTCTGGGTTCGGCGGTTGCCAGGAGAACGGTACTTGTCTGACTGCATTGTGCCAAGTGTAAAGTTTGGTGGAGGGGGATTATGGTGTGGGGTTGTTTTTAAGGAGCTGGGCTTGGCCCCTTAGCTCCAGTGAAAGTAACTCTGAATGCTTCAGCATACCAAGAGATGTTGGACAATTCCGGGCTCCCAACCTTGTAGGGACAGTTTGGGGATGGTGTTGCCCCCTCTGGTCTGGTGGGTACCAGGGAGAGGTGTGTTCAGAACCCTGCAGCTCTATCTTTGAACTCAGTAACAAACAAAACAAACCCCTTTTACATGTCTCATAGCACTTCTATTGTACTGCGTATTGTTAACGAGCTCATTAGC